>NC_056456.1:7277089-7497089 GCF_018296145.1 Oncorhynchus tshawytscha
AATGCTGACCTCTGTCTAGAGGTTGTACCGCCACACTGCCTGGCCGTTCTCCCGCCTGTATATTACCATCTGGAAAACATGCACAGCAAATGTTGAACAAATAACGTTCAACTGTGTTCCAAAGAAAACACTGGATTTGTGAGATAAGAGGAATGATACAGTATGACCAGATATTAATACGAACAGTGGTATAATAAGGGAAAGGGAAGGGGCATACCTAGTGAGTTGTACAACTGAATGCATTCAACTGAAATGTGTCTTCTGCATTTAACCCAACCCCTCTGAATCAGAGAGGAGTAGGGGTAAATCCAGCAACCATAGTCCATCTATATGAGTTGTAGACTGAGCGGTAGACTTACTCTTCATAGGGGGAATGGGATTGCAGACATAGCCCCCTAAGGTTTCGGCTCTCCTGAGTGCGGCTAGGTTCATGCATTCAAGCCCCCCAAGGCCTAGCCCCCCTCGAAGGAGCCGTAGATCTTCGGGTCTCAAACTGTATTCCAGTGATCCCAGGAAGTCCTCTGGAGGGGGGTATGGGTCTCTCAGAGTCACACCGGACAGGAGAAGGCTCTGCAGATTCTCCACTGATGAGAGAAGAAGAATAAACTAAAAGCTGATTATCTGACTGATAAGCTGACATTGGATTCTCATGGTGGGTCAATAAGTATTCACAATTCAAGTTGGAAGTTTACATACACTTAGGTGGGAGTCATTAAATCTCGTTTTTCAACCACTCCACACATTTCTTGTTAACAATCTATAGTTTTGGCAAGTCAGTTAGGACATTTACTTTGTGCATGACACAGGTAATTTTTCCAACAATTGTTTACAGACAGATTATTTCACTTATAATTCCAGTGGGTCAGAAGTTTACATACAAAGTTGACAGTGCCTTTAAACAGCTAGGAAAATTCCAGAAAATTATGTCATGCCTTTAGAAGCTTTTGATAGGCTAATTGACATCATTTCAGTCAATTGGAGGTGTACCTGTGGATGTAAAAAGCAAAAGGGAAAATCATGGGAAAATCAAAAGAAATCAGCCAAAACCTCCGAAAAGACATTGTAGACCTCCACAAGTCTAGTTCATCCTTGGGAGCAATTTCCAAACGCTTGAAGGTACCACGTTCATCTGTACAAACAATAGTACGCAAGTGTAAACACCATGGGACCATGCAGCCGTCATACCGCTCAGGAAGGAGACGCATTCTGTCTCCTCGAGATGAATGTCCTTTGGTGTTAAAAGTGCAAATCAATCCCAGAACAACCGCAAAGAACCTTAGATGCTGGAGGAAACAGGTACAAAATGGTCTATATCCACAGTAAGACGAGTCCGATCGATATAACCTGAAAGACCGCTCAGCAAAGAAGAAGCCACTGCTCCAAAAACGCCATAAAAATGCCAGACTACAGTTTGCAGCTGCACATGGGAACAAAGATCGTACTTTTTGGAGAAATGTTCTCTCATCTGATGAAACAAAAATAGAACTGTTTGGCCATAATCACCATCGTTGTGTTTGGAGGAAAAAGGGAGAGGCTTGCAAGCCGTAAAACACCATCCCAACCGTGAAGCGGGGTGGCAGCATTATGTTGTGGGGTGCTTTGCTGCAGGAGGGACTGGTGCACTTCACAAAATAGATGGCATCATGAGGAAGGGAGATTATGTGGATATATTGAAGCAACATCTCAAGACATCAGTCAGGAAATTAAAGCTTGGTTGCAAATGGGTCTTCCAAATGGACAATGACCCCAAGCATACTTCCAAAGTTGTGGCAAAATGGCTTAAGGACAACAAAATCAAGATATTGGAGTGGCCATCACAAAGCCCTGACCTCAATCCCATAGAAAAGTCGTGGGCAGAACTGAAAAAGCGTGTGCGAGCAAGGAGGCCTACAAACCTGACTCAGTTACACCAGCTTTGTCAGGAGGAATGGGCCAACCTTCACCCAACTTATTGTGGGAAGCTTATGGAAGGCTACCCGAAACGTTTGTCACAATTTAAAGGCAATGCTACCAAATACTAATTGAGTGTATGTAAACTTCTGACCCACTGGGAATGTGATGAAAGAAATAAAAGATGAAATAAATAATTCTCTCTACTATTATTCTGACATTTCACATTCTTTAAATAAATTGGTGTTCTTAACTGACATAAAACAGGGAATTTTTACTAGGATTAAATGTCAGGAATTGTGAAACTGAGTGTAAATGTATTTGGCTAAGGTGTATGTAAACTTCTGACTTCAACTGTATATCAGATTTACTAAAGAAAGGGGTTAAGTTCCATATTATCAGATCCTAGCAGACCTAGCAGGAGTACCAAGGCCAGCCTATCCGAGGTGACGGTGGAGCTATTGCAATATTGCTTTAACCTATGAAATTCTCTCAGATCTCCACAATTGCATAAGGTCTAGGGGTGGATTTGTCATACAAACTTACCCTCAGTGATGGCCCCCTTGAGCAGTGTCTCCCCCTGCTGGGGGTCTAAGTCGTCACTGCGGAGCAGCAGACGAGAGTGATTAGCTACATCTTCCAGCCCTGTTACAGCCTCCGCCATGTCAGCAAACATACGCAGCTTCTCTGTCAGGCTCTGCATGATCTGGGCATCCTTCATACATAGACTCCCTGGAGACACACACAGATTCTATGGTCAGAAAAAAAACAGACCTACAGATACACACACATATATTCCATATGACCTGACAATGGGAGTTGCAGGCAGCTGTTATTGAGGACATTTTGAAGCGCTCGGGTAGAGCTGGTATGGGTAGCGTCTTTTACCTTGGAAGTCTCTGAGACTGGTTTAGCCTGGCCTCCTCCTGCACCGTGTGCGTGGCCAAAGAGCTCTAATTTCATGTCATCCAACAAATCTAAACGCCTGGAGTTGGCACTTGGATGCCAAATGGCATTGGAACTTGGATTGGAACCAGTGTTATGTTCCGATGACATGAAAATTGATATCTTTGGCCACGCACACCAAATCAAATCAAATTTTATTTGTCACATACACATGGTTAGCAGATGTTAATGCGAGTGTAGCGAAATGCTTGTGCTTCTAGTTCCGACAATGCAGTAATAACGAGCAAGTAATCTAACTAACAATTCCAAAAAAAACTACTGTCTTATACACAGTGTAAGGGGATAAAGAATATGTACATAAGAATATATGAATGAGTGATGGTACAGAGCAGCATAGGCAAGATACAGTAGATGATATCGAGTACAGTATATACATATGAGATAAGTATGTAAACCAAGTGGCATAGTTAAAGTGGCTAGTGATACATGTATTACATAAGGATGCAGTCGATGATATAGAGTACAGTATCAACGTATGCATATGAGATGAACAATGTAGGGTAAGTAACATTATATAAGGTAGCATTGTTTATTGTCATTGTTTAATGCTATATAAGGTAGCATTGTTCAAACCCACCAATGGTGGGTTTGGCGTCAAAATAAGGATGCATGAGCATAAATAAACCCCACACTGGCCAATGCCCTTAGCAATTCGAGTTTCAGCCAATGAGCTTCAGCCCCTCGCTATTTGAGTGACAACTAGCAAGATGCACACAGAGCGAGAGCAATGACTTGGTGCACATAGAGTGAGCTTCAAAAGTACTGGGACAGTGACACATTTGTTGTTGTTTTAGCTCTGTACTCCAGCACTTTGAAATTATACAATGACTATGGGGTTCAAGTGTAGACTGTCAGTTTTAATTTGAGGGGATTTTAATCCATATGGGGTCAACGGTTTAGAAATTACAGCACTTTTTGTAAATAGTCCCCCCATTTTAGTGGACCAAAAGTATTGGGACAAATTCCTGTGTATTAAAGTAATAAAAAGTTTAGTATTTGATCCCATTTTCATAGCACACAATGACTAGATCAAGCTTGTGACTACACATTTGATGGATGCATTTGCTGTTTGTTTTGGTTGTGTTTCAGATTATGCACAATAGAAAGGAATGATTCATAATGTATTGTGTCATTTTGGAGTCACCTTTTTGTAAATAAGAATAGAATGTTTCTAAACACTTCTACATTAATGTGGATGCTACCATAATTATGGATAATCCTGAATGAATTGTGAATAATGATGAGCGAGAAAGTTAGACGCACAAATATCAAACCCCCAAGACATGCTTTTGAGGGGGTATGATATTTGTGCGTCTAACTTTGTCACTCATCATTATTCACACTTCATTTAAGATGATCCGTAATCACGGGAGTCCCCGCACTAATGTAGGAGTGTTTAGAAACATATTCTATTTTTATTTTACAATAAAAGTGACTCAAATGACAATACATTATGAATCATTAATTTATATTGGGCACAAAACACAAACACAACAGAAACACAACCAAAACAAACAGCAAATGCATCCAACAAATTTGTAGTCACAAGCTAGATGTAGTGATTGCGTGCTTTGAATATGGGACTAAATGCTTAACCTTTTACTACTTTAATACACATACACGTGAATATGTCCCAATACTTTTAGTCCCCTAAAATGGGGGAACTATGTCCAACAAATGCTGTAATTTCTAAAGGGTTCACCTGATATGGATGAAGATACCCTCAAATTAAAGCTGACAGTCTGCACTTCAACCTCGTCTTCATTGTGTCATTTCAAATCCAAAATGCTAGAGTACAGTCGTGGCCAAATGTTTTGAGAATCACACAAATATTAATTTCCACAAATTTTGCTGCTTCAGTGTCTTTAGATATTTTTTTCAGATGTTACTATGGAATACTGAAGTATAATTACAAGCATTTCATAAGTGTCAACGGCCTTTATTGACAATTTATTGTCATGAAGATTATTGTCATGAAGTTGAACTTTATTACATGAAGTTGATGCAAAGAGTCAATATTTGCAGTGTTGACCTTTCTTTTTCAAGACCTCTGGGCCACACACTGATGGCAGCCCATTCATGCATAATCAATGCTTGGAGTTTGTCAGAATTTATGGGTTTTTGTTTGTCCACCCGCCTCTTGAGGATTGACCACAAGTTCTCAAAGGGATTAAGGTCTGGGGAGTTTCCTGGCCATGGACCCAAAATATCGATGTTTTGTTCCCCGAGCCACTTAGTTACCACTTTTGCCTTATGGCAAGGTGCTCCACCATGCTGGAAAAGGCATTGTTTGTCACCAAACTGTTCCTGGATGGTTGGGAGAAGTTGCTCTCGGAGGATGTGTTGCTACCCTTCTTTATTCATGGCTGTGTTCTTAGGCAAAATTGTCAGTGAGCCCACTCCCTTGGCTGAGAAGCAACCCCACACATGAATGGTCTCAGATGCTTTACTGTTGGCATGACACAGGACTGATGGTAGCTCTCACCTTGTCTTCTCCGGACAAGCTTTTTTCTGGATGCCCCAAACAATCAGAAAGGGGATTCAGAGAAAATGACTTGACCCAAGTCCTCAGCAGTCCAATCCCTGTACCTTTTGCAGAATATCAGTCTGTCCCTGATGTTTTACCTGGAGAGAAGTGGCATCTTTGCTGCCCTTCTTGACACCAGGCCATCCTCCAAAAGTCTTTGCCTCACTGTGCATGCAGATGCACTCACACCTGCCTGCTGCCATTCCTGAGCAAGCTCTGTACTGGTGATGCCCCGATCCCGCAGCTGAATCAACTTTAGGAGACGGTCCTGGCGCTTGCTGGACTTTCTTGGGCGCCCTGAAGCCTTCTTCACCACAATTGAATCGCTCTCCTTTAAGTTCTTGGTGACCCGATAAATGGTTGATTTAGATGCAATCTTACTGGCAGCAATATCCTTGCCTGTGAAGCCCTTTTTTGTGCAAAGCAATGATGGCATGTGTTTCCTTGCAGGTAACCACAGAGGAAGAACAATAATTCCAAGCACCACCCTCCTTTTGAAGCTTCCAGTCTATTATTCGAACTCAATCAGCATGACCGAGTGATCTCCAGTCTTGTCCTCGTCAACACTCACATCCGTGTTATCGAGAGAATCACTGACATGATGTCAGCTGGTCTTTTTGTGGCAGGGCTGAAATGCAGTGGAAATGTTTTTGGGGGATTCAGTTCATTTGCATGGCAAATAGGGACATTGCAATTAACTGCAATTCATATGATCACTCTTCATAACATTCTGGAGTATATGCAAATTGCCATCATACAAACTGAGGCAGCAGACTGAAAATTCATATTTGTGTCATTCTCAAAACTTTTGGCCACGACTGTACAGAGCCAAAACAACATGTGTCACTGTCCCAATACTTCACTGTAACTGTACACTTTTGGCTCGTGGACGCTACTTTCAGAACTACTGGCTAAAAAGCATACAAAAATACCAGAGAATATCTGTAAGGTCAACTCTTGAACTTTACCCAGTACTAGGTCATTTTAGCCATTTTAGCCTGGTGGCTTCTGCCAGGAGGCTGAAACTTGGCCGAAAGCAGATCTTCCAGCAAGACAATAACCCAAAATAAGTGGTTAATTGACCACAAAAATCAACATTTTGCATTGGCCATCTCAGTCTCTGGACTTGAACCACGGTGAAAACCTGTGTTTGGGCAGTCCACAAGCGCAGATGAAGGATATCAAGGATCTGGAAAGATTCCGAAAAGAGGGGTGCCAATAATTTTGACCCCAATCTTTTTGAGAGAAATAATGTTACATGTAAAAAATTGTTTTTGCATACAAAATAGCTCAGTATGTGTATTATTTATTTGATACAGTCTTTTTGCTGATCTTTATCAAGGATGCCAATCATTTTGGATTTGACTTTCTTTTTAAATCACCTTTCAGCCACCTGTTGGCTGCCTGCCAGTTGACAGTCCCCTCATGGAGCAGGTTTCTGGACCCCACTGCCAGGTCCTCTCTCTTGAACACCCTTCCATCCTTCAGCCTGCCACAGGAATGAGGTTCCAAACTGCTGCCTATGTCTCTCAACCAAGAGGCCCTCTCATAGTCATGGACCTGAGAGTCCACAGCAGAGATGGTCTCTCTGATCAGAACCAGGGCTTGGGCCAGGGCATCGTGCTCCTCACTGTCAGCTGATGGGAGAAGATGGGATGAGAGTAGAGGATTGGGTTTGGGTTCATTCCAATTAAATTCAGTCAATTCAGGAATAAAATCAAATTTAATTTATGAACAGCACAGTTATCAAGCATGCTGGGCCTGGGAGCTGATAGTGCAAAGAGATATGCATCCTTGCCCAGCTGAGCCCACCTTAAAGGCATTCAGTTACCTAACGGAGTCTGTTAGTTACCATCAGTGTTCTGTAGAATGCGTTCGACCAGAAAGGGGTACTTTGCGAGCCGCTGAGTCACCAACAGAATACATTCTGGGACTCCTAACTGCCGCACGATGGACAACCGACCGATTTTCGTAATCAAGTTCTGGAACTTCTTGTTGTTCTGTAGTTGTTCTTTGTAGAAGCCGACAGCATCTGTGTGGTGACTGCAGCAGTCTCCATAGCTCTCCTTCATCCTCTCTCCCATCTCACCTGAAAACTACACCACCACATCATCATGATAATGATCAGGTAAACAACAAGCATCAGGTATGACTCAATATATGACAAAGGGATGGTACAGAGAGAGTCATGATTTCTTGAGAATGCTTTCTCAGAATCAAAGAGAGAGAGGGGGGCTATCTAGTTGATCCGTATATCTCCCAGCTGTGTGACAAAGTAATGGCTCCTACCTGTTTGTGTTACAGTGTAATGGTTCCTACATGTCTGTTTCAATGACTGTATATATGAATGGACCAAGCCATCGGTCACGTGAAACCATTCCTATGTGAAGACTCAATAGCGCATTGAAGCCAAATTAAGTCAGTTAAGATGGTGTCTCATGGAGACAACATGCGCAGTTTGAGCTACTCCAGGAAGTGAAGTTGCAGGCTAGCTCAGTGCTGCCTTTTCACATTCATTAACTCAAGATGAAGGCAGCGTAGCCTAGTGGTTAGAGCGTTGGACTAGTAACCGGAAGGTTGCAAGTTCAAACCCCCGAGCTGACAAGGTACAAATCTGTCGTTCTGCCCCTGAACAGGCAGTTAACCCACTGTTCCCAGGCCGTCATTGAAAATAAGAATGTGTTCTTAACTGACTTGCCTGGTTAAATAAAAGGTAAAATTTAAAAAAAAATGTTTTTAAAAAGGCGGACCTGGGTACTGCAGGCTGCCATTAACAAAATCAACAAAAATAACTTATTCTGTGTGCGATTTTAAAATAATCGGTTTGAAGATAAACATCTGGTGTATTAGAAGCAATTATTGGTACTTTGACTGTCTTCAATATTTTCACGAAGATTGCCATTTTATCCATTCACTAATATTGGGGATCATGTTTTTTGCTAACAATGCCTGTAGTACCGGGGTCGGCCTTCAACTTCCATGGCTTAAATGAGAGGTGGTAGTCATTTTCCCCTAGTCTGTGTGACTGTGTAATGGTTCCTACCTGTCTGTGTTACAGTGCAGTGGTTCCTACCCTTCTGTGTAATTAATGGTTGCTACCTGTTTGTGTAACAGTGTAATGGTTCATACATGGTTGATGAGTATGTCTCCCAACTGTGCGACTGTGTAATGGTCCCTACCTGTCTGTGTAATGGTTCCTACCTGGTTGATGAGTATGTCTCCCAACTGTGTGATTGTGTAATGGTTCCTACCCGTCTGTGTAAGGGTGTAATGGTTCCTACCTGGTTGATGAGTATAGCTCCCAGCTGTGTGACTGTGTAGTGATTCTGTCCGTCGCGGCAGTCTCTAAGACACCACAGGAAGTGTTGGTGGATGTGCAGCAGGCTGTCCATCTGATGGAAGAGTAAAGGAAATGATTACTGTACATGTAATACACACCTATTGGTTTTAAGCAGGAGATGAAGTCACCGGAGGGAACATCCAGTCCAGCTTATGCTCCATCTGAAGGCTCTGTCTCCGATCTCTCGCACTCTCTCCCCATCTCTCCGTGTGTTACCTGAGGGAACATCCTGTCCAGCCTAGTCTCCTCCATCTGTAGGTTGCGTCTCAGCTCATACTGGTACACACTCAGCAGCAGCTTTAAGGTCCGCATGTGGTACACCTCAGTCTGGATCAACTCTGACACACACACACACACACACACATACACAAATACAGCATCATAATTATTAGTTATAAAGTTAGTACCATCATCCTCATTATTACTGTTATAAAGTCATCAACATAATTGTAGCAATGGTTATCATCATCACCCAAATCAGTTCTTTAATGATAAGATCAGCTACCCCAGTTATAGTCTTACCATAGATGACATCTTGTCTCTTTATAGCGTCTTTGTGTAGCCTCTTTATGTACTGCTGGTCCACAGAGACACTCCAGGACTCTCCCTCTAGGTCCTGAGCATCAGCCTCCAACTCCGCTAGCAGGGCACTGTAGTGGCCATCTAAACACACACACACAGCTTAATGGACATCTAGACACACACAAAACAAAGTGTTACAATAACACATAACAAACATAAGGCAGGTACAATAACACATACAGGACTAACTACTGCAACTACTGTAGCGTAGCTGACTCCCTGATCCTGTACCGTCTAAGTTGATGATGTCGGTGCTGGACGAGGAGAGGGACACAGAGTCCTCAGGAGGAGGGGGTCGAGGAGAAAGTCCTCTGACAGCATCCAGGTCATCCATGTGTTACAGTATGTGGGGGTTAAAGGTCAGGATGATGGGACCAAGGCCATGGGGAGGCCATGGGAGCCTGGGGGATGGAACCTGTATACAGGATTGCTGGATGGATGGATGGATGGATGGAGAGAGATTGCATTTGTATTACATTGTGTTTTGTTATTTAATTGCTCATTTGTAAAGCTAATAAGAAATAACCTGGACAGGTCACAATACCGCATACGGTACTGGAAGTTTGGTTTCATGTAAAGACAGCGTTTTGTTTGTTGTGGCCTACTATAATTTGAGAGGTGTATATCTCATCTAAAATCAGTTTAAACAAAACAATTGTGGACAACCCTTCAAATTAGTGGATTCGGCCATTTCAGCCACACCCATTGCTGGCAGGTGTATAAAAAATAAATAAAATCGGGCACACCGCCATGCAATCTCCATAGACAAACATTGGCAGTAGAATTGCCCATACTGAAGAGCAAAGTGACTTTTAACGTGGCACCGTCATAGGATGCAACCTTTCCAACAAGACAGTTCATCAAATTTCTGCCATGCTAGAGCTGCCATGGTCAACTGTAAGAGCTATTATTTTGAAGTGGAAACATCAGGGAGCAATAACGGCTCAGCCACAAAGTGGTAGGCCACACAAGCTCACAGAACGGGACCGCCAAATGCTGAAGCGTGTAGCGCTTGCAACACTCACTACCGAGTTCCAAAATGATTCTGGAAGAAACATCAGCACAATAACTGTTCGTCGGGAACTTCAAGAAATGGGTTTCCATGGCCGAGCAGCCGCACACAAGCCTAAGATCACCATGCGCAATGCCAAGCGTTGGCTGGAGTAGCGTAAAGCTCGCCACCATTTTACTCTGGAGCAGTGGAAACGCGTTCTCTGGAGTGATGAATCACGCTTCACCATCTGGCAGTCCGACGGACTAATCTGGGTTTGGTGGATGCCAGGAGAATGCTACCTGCCCAAACACATAGTATCAACTGTAAAGTTTGGTGGAGGAGTAGTAGCTCTGGGGCTGCCCCATAGTTCCAGTGAAGGGAAATCTTAAAGGCTAGAGCACACAATGGCATTCTAGAATATTTCTGCCGTTCCTTGAAACAATCAAAAGCCTGAAAATACCCCAGACGAGAAGAGAGGATTAGATTGTGTTGAATCCTGACAAAGACTATTTTCTATTACAGAACAGAAACAAAGCCTGTGGTGTGGAAAGGAAAGAAAGCTGGTTTGACACACTTACAGCACCACAGCCCTAGTCAGACGAGCTCACTGACAACACACATGGCAGGGGCGAGGGACGGAGAGGGAGAATTCACACAACACAAGAGAGCAGGGGGCAATTCCATGATAAAAGAACTTGCACCGAGACTCAGATTTTTTATTAGAAAGTACGCCAAACAAAAAAAACATTGATTTCAAAGTTTAACAACCCATACAACTCTATGCACAATGAATCCTTTTAACAATTTATACTGAATTTCACTAAAATCTCCCTCAGTTTTTTGTGTCTACGTTTTCGAATTGTCTGCAGAAAGAATGGAGTATCAGCTACGGCATGATACATTGACTTTGAAAAAAATCATTTTTGGTTATTGAACTACAGTAAGTGAAGAGGATTTACACCCAGTAACAGAATTGGGGTAATCAAATCTGAAGTAATCCTAGTCATCTGTTTCACAAGTTTGCAGTGGTGTAAAGTACTTAAGTAAAAATACTTTAAAGTACTACTTAAGTAGTTTTTGGGGGTAACTTTCACTTCACTATATTCCTAAAGAAAATGATATACATTTACTCCATACATTTCCCTGACAACCAAAGTACTCGTTACATTTTGAAAGCTTAGCAGGACAGGAAAATTGTCCAATTCACAGACTTATCAAGAGAACATCCCTGGTTATCTCTACTGCCTCTGATCTGGCGGACTCACTAAACACACATGCTTCGTTTGTGAATTATGTCTGAGTGTTGGAGTGTACCCCTGGCTATCTGTAAATTATGTCAGTGTTGGTGTGTTCCCCTGGCTAAAAAACAAGAAAATGGTGCCATCTGGTTTATTTTATGTAAGGAATTTGAAATGATTTATACTTTTGATACTTAAGTATATTTAAAACCAATTACTTTTATTGAAGTCGTATTTTACTAAGGAAATTTTTACTTAAGTCATTTTCTATTAATGTATATTTACTTATACTCAAGTATGACAATTGGGTACTTTTTCCACCACTGCAAGTTTGGACATCAAAGTACAGCACAGTAGAGCACAGTACAGAACAGTAGAGTTCAGTAAAGTAGAGTAGAGCACAATACATTAGTGAATTCAGCTCAGTGTACTGTACTGAACTATACTCTACTTTTCTTTATTGTACTATCCAAATGTGTGAACCCAACTGTGGTTTGTGACAACTATGATTTCCCATTGTTACAAATTCAATTGCAGAAAATCCGCTAGCGATTTTTTAGAAATTCCGCCACTGATTTGGTAACGGAATTTCGAGTTTTAATCACTTAATTAATACATAAAATTGATATCAGTAAAAACACTAATTGATAGGTCTATCTTTACTTGTTACTTCTGTGTATGTTCAATATCCTCCCTCTTCATGAGGGAGAGAAATAAAAAAATATCTTTAAGATGTGTTTTTTGGTAACGGAATTTTGAGGCACAAGGCAATATTTCTTAAACTTACAAGAGGCAAACATTTTCTCAAACTAAATATTAAAAAGTGTAAATATAACTTGTCAGGGGTCTTCAACATCATTGTGTTTTGATGCATTTCTAAAATACTTTTTCTGGTACTGTAGACTTTCTGGTACTGTAGATGTTTTCTAAGTTTTCTGATAGTCTCTTAGCTTTAATTTGAGACCCAATTTGACATGCTCCTACGAATTTGATTGATGTTCATTAGTATCATAGCATAGACCTAACGGTCACAGTTCTGAACTGACCCCATCAACTAAATTGCATTGAAATAAAATATGCTTCAACTTCATGAAGCCTTCATAGATCCTTTATAAGGCATAAATATATTAATAAAAAAACATTCATAAGCATATGTCATGCTAAAAAGGATGGAGAAAGGGTTGTCCCATGTAAAATGTCAAATCAAATCAAATGTCACATACACATGGTTAGCAGATGTTAATGCGAGTGTAGCGAAATGCTTGTGCTTCTAGTTCCGACAATGCAGTAATAACCAACAAGTAATCTAACTAACAATTCCGAAACTACTGTCTTATACACACAAGTGTAAGGGGATAAAGAATATGTACATAAAGATATGAATGAGTGATGGTACAGAGCGGCATAGGCAAGATACAGTAGATGGTATCGAGTACAGTATATACACATATGAGATGAGTATGTAAACAAAGTGGCATAGTTAAAGTGGCTAGTGATACATGTATTACATAAAGATGCAGTAGATGATATAGAGTACAGTATATACGTATACATATGAGATGAATAATGTAGGGTATGTAAACATTATATTAGGTAGCATTGTTTAAAGTGGCAAGTGATATATTTTATATCATTTCCCATCAATTCCCATTATTAAAGAGGCTGGAGTTGAGTCAGTGTGTTGGCAGCAGCCACTCAATGTTAGTGGTGGCTGTTTAACAGTCTGATGGCCTTGAGATAGAAGCTGTGTTTCAGTCTCTCGGTTCCAGCTTTGATGCACCTGTACTGACCTCGCCTTCTGGATGATAGCGGGGTGAACAGGCAGTGGCTCGGGTGGTTGTTGTCCTTGATGATCTTTATGGCCTTCCTGTAACATCAGGTGGTGTAGGTGTCCTGGAGGGCAGGTAGTTTGCCCCCGGTGATGCGTTGTGCAGACCTCACTACCCTCTGGAGAGCCTTACGGTTGTGGGCGGAGCAGTTGCCGTACCAGGCGGTGATACAGCCCGCCAGGATGCTCTCGATTGTGCATCTGTAGAAGTTTGTGAGTGCTTTTGGTGACAAGCTGAATTTCTTCAGCCTCCTGAGGTTGAAGAGGCGCTGCTGCGCCTTCTTCACGATGCTGTCTGTGTGGGTGGACCAATTCAGTTTGTCTGTGATGTGTATGCCGAGGAACTTAAAACTTGCTACCCTCTCCACTACTGTTCCATCGATGTGGATAGGGGGGTGTTCTCTCTGCTGTTTCCTGAAGTCCACAATCATCTCCTTAGTTTTGTTGACGTTGAGTGTGAGGTTATTTTCCTGACACCACACTCCGAGGGCCCTCACCTCCTCCCTGTAGGCCGTTTCGTCGTTGTTGGTAATCAAGCCTACAATGGTTGTGTCGTCCGCAAACTTGATGATTGAGTTGGAGGCGTGCGTGGCCACGCAGTCGTGGGTGAACAGGGAGTACAGGAGAGGGCTCAGAACGCACCCTTGTGGGGCCCCAGTGTTGAGGATCAGCGGGGTGGAGATGTTGTTGCCTACTCTCACCACCTGGGTGCGGCCCGTCAGGAAGTCCAGTACCCAGTTGCACAGGGCGGGGTCGAGACCCAGGGTCTCGAGCTTGATGACGAGCTTGGAGGGTACTATGGTGTTAAATGCCGAGCTGTAGTCGATGAACAGCATTCTCACATAGCTATTTCTCTTGTCCAGATGGGTTAGGGCAGTGTGCAGTGTGGTTGAGATTGCATCGTCTGTGGACCTATTTGGGCGGTAAGCAAATTGGAGTGGGTCTAGGGTGTCAGGTAGGGTGGAGGTGATATGGTCCTTGACTAGTCTCTCAAAGCACTTCATGATGATGGAAGTGAGTGCTACGGGGCAGTAGTCGTTTAGCTCAGTTACCTTAGCTTTCTTGGGAACAGGAACAATGGTGGCCCTCTTGAAGCATGTGGGAACAGCAGACTGGGATAGGGATTGATTGAATATGTCCGTAAACACACCAGCCAGTTGGTCTGCGCATGCTCTGAGGGCGCGGCTGGGGATGCCGTCTGGGCCTGCAGCCTTGCGAGGGTTAACACGTTTAAATGTTTTACTCACCTCGGCTGCAGTGAAGGAGAGGCCGCATGTTTTGGTTGCAGGCCGTGTCAGTGGCACTGTATTGTCCTCAAATCGGGCAAAAAAGTTATTTCGTCTGCCTGGGAGCAAGACATCCTGGTCCATGAAGGGGCTGGTTTTCTTTTTGTAATCCGTGATTGACTGTAGACCCTGCCACATACCTCTTGTGTCTGAGCCGTTGAATTGAGATTCTACTTTGTCTCTATACTGACGCTTAGCTTGTTTGATTGCCTTGCGGAGGGAATAGCTACACTGTTTGTATTCGGTCATGTTTCCGGTCACCTTGCCCTGATTAAAAGCAGTGGTTCGCGCTTTCAGTTTCACGCGAATGCTGCCATCAATCCACGGTTTCTGGTTTGGGAATGTTTTAATCTGTGATGTGGGAACGACATCTTCAACGCACGTTCTAATGAACTCGCACACCGAATCAGCGTATTCGTCAATGTTGTTGTCTGATGCAATACGAAACATATCCCAGTCCACGTGATGGAAGCAGTCTTGGAGTGTGGAATCAGATTGGTCGGACCAGCGTTGAACAGACCTCAGCGTGGGAGCTTCTTGTTTAAGTTTCTGTCTGTAGGCAGGGATCAACAAAATGGAGTCGTGGTCAGCTTTTCCGAAAGGAGAGCGGGGCAGGGCCTTATATGCGTGGCGGAAGTTAGAATAGCAATGATCCAAGGTTTTTCCAGCCCTGGTTGCGCAATCGATATGCTGATACAATTTAGGGAGTCTTGTTTTCAGATTAGCCTTGTTAAAATCCCCAGCTACAATGAATGCAGCCTCCGGATGTATGGATTCCAGTTTGCAAAGAGTCAAATAAAGTTCGTTCAGAGCCATCGATGTGTCTGCTTGGGGGACCAGACAGAACTCTCTAGCTCGTGTCTGTGGACATATATACGGCTGTGATTATAATCGAAGAGAATTCCCTAGGTAGATAATGCGGTCGACATTTGATTGTGAGGAATTCTAAATCAGGTGAACAGAAGGACTTGAGTTCCTGTATGCTTTTGTGACCACACCACGTCTCGTTAGCCATAAGGCATACGCCCCCGCCCCTCTTCTTACCAGAAAGATGTTTGTTTCTGTTGGCGCGATGCGTGGAGAAACCAGCTGGCTGCACCGACTCCGATAGCGTCTCTCCAGTGAGCCATGTTTCCGTGAAGCAAAGAACGTTACAGTCTCTGATGTCCCTCTGGAATGTTACCCTTGCTCGGATTTCATCAACCTTGTTGTCAAGAGACTGGACATTGGCGAGAAGTATACTGGGGAGTGGTGCACGATGTGCCCGTCTCCAGAGTCTGACCAGAAGACCGCTACGTTTCCCTCTTTTACGAAGTCGTTTTTTTTGGGGTCGCCGGCTGGGATCCATTCCGTTGTCCTAGGTGAAAGGCATCCTCTTCAGAACCAATCTCACTGAGGAACCTTGACAATGATTGCTTGGCCTTGTCCTGGCAATCAGTGGATCCCCAGAACACAGGATCCGCTTCGCGAAAGTCATATTCTTGGTCGTACTGATGGTGAGTTGACGCTGCTCTTATATTCAGTAGTTCTTCTCGACTGTATGTAATGAAACCTAAGATGACCTGGGGTACTAATGTAAGAAATAACACGTAAAAAAAACAACTGCATAGTTTCCTAGGAACGCAAAGCGAGGCGGCCATCTGATGTCAGTACACCATCAGTGTATGTATGGGCCTCAGAGCAAGTTTGGTCTTATATGTCCAACCACTGTTGCTCAAAGATCTCTCTCTACTGGGTGGGTGGGTGGGTGGGTGGACACACACACACACACACCAGTGACAGCCTAGTGACACCAAGGCTGGCCGAAACATACAAACAGGAGTGTGTGCCATAGAGGAAAGTAACCCACCGGCTGCATGTGTGTGTGTGAATGTGTGGCTTAGTTCACACAGCTGGGTACTAAAGACACAGTTCACACACCCTTCTGTCGCTACAGTCTCTGGCTCACCTGTTAAGTACACAACAGACAAGACACAGCTTCCTCCTACAGTACACTACACACAGAGAGTCAATAAGAGGCACCCTATTCCCTACATGGTGCACTACTTTTGATCAGGGCCCATACAAGTAATGCACTACATAGGGAATAGGGTGCCATTTAGGAATGTAAGTTTTACACTTCCCCATACTGACCTGGGAGGAAAGGGGATGAAGGGAGAGGGGGTGTGGAGCGTGAAATACAGGTCAGCCAAGTATCCCAGCAGGTGAACGCAGTGTCAATAGATTAACGCTTTCTCTACTTTCAATGCATTCTCCCAGAAAAAAATCTGTAAACGAATGTAATGCAAAATAAAAAAGGTGCGTAAAATGGCATTTATACTCCACTACAACACTGACTGCCTGTAAAACATTAATCAGTACACTGCCACTAGCAAATGTTCAACATGCTCCCTTCATGATGTCCACAGGGTAGGGGCCTTGACACACTGTTTACTCATTAACAGGAAATAGCTAAAGTATATTTCTTTCCCTTTTGCTCTCTCACTCTGTGCATGCGTTTGTGACCTGTGGAGGTGAATTCTCATGGCAAGAGTCTAAATCCTTGGGTTGGAGAAAAATGATGTGAGTGGTGTGTGTGTGTGTGTGTGTGTGAGATAGAGAGTGTGTGAGCTCCAGCACACCTAGCTAGGCCTACTTATAATCATGTGACCTACTCCCATCAGGGGTTCTGCATGGACAAACTGAAAAATACAGAATACAGCCTCACTAATGGCTGGGCTGACTTGGTGTGTGCCCCTGGCTATCTGTAAATTATTTCTGAGTGTTGGAGTGTGACCCCCCCACACACACCATATAGGTAGCTTGCTCAACAGTGTCCCATGTTTAGTTTCTATCTGAGAGGTGATAGTGACACCTGTCAGATCTTCTAACAGGGTCCATGATAATCTGTCTTTCTAATGTAATGTACTGTTTTAAACACAGCCACTGAGGTTTAGAACCTTTTCACTCCCTAACAGGGAATAGTCCCGAGTGTGAATGGCAGGTGTTAATTTCAGTAGTGGCGAGAAATGTGTAGAGAAATAGGTACAAGTGGGTGTCTGTTAACGTTTACACTTTGATGTCTTGGAGAGAGATGGATATTCAAAATCTTAGTTTGACAACAGATAACATCCAAGTGACTTGAATTACTGTCAACAGCTTATTTTGAGCAAATATTGCATTGAGGTATGAATTTAAGTTTGAAGGCTACAAGGCATATGTTTGTAAAGCATTTCATTAAAGTACATCAAATACATGTCGGTAGAATTTTCGAAAAGTTATTTCAAGTTAAAATGACTGGGATCATTACAATAACGTTTTTATGGCGACCCAACCAACCTAGCAACAGTCATTTGCCTGGTCCACATAGGCTGTAACACCTGACCTGACTAAGTCAACAAGAAGTATTTCATTTCCCCGAGAAATAAAACTAGAAAATACGACATCAACCCGATAGTCTCGATAAATTCTTACCCCACCCACGAACTAATTCCAGCGCAAACTGTAGTAAAAATGTTGTTACTTTGTATCAGCTGCTAAGGATCCTGGATTGCATCGAAATCGTTTGCGTGTACGAGCCTGTGCCGTTTCCTACATAGAGATAGATAGAGGTGCCTTTATAGCGTCTGTGACAGCATGCGTTAGACCATTGAGGATATCTACATTTTGAAGTAGTCTATTTTCTTCTTCACGATTGGCGGATCCTTCCTGATTACCTGGTTGGACATGACTCCAACAGGGTCACCAGGAGAGTTCAGCCAATGAAGTTGCAAGTCCCACCGAGCTGACAACATTAAATAAGGTGAGAGCCCTCATTGGCACTGCCCATGCTAAAACATCATTTTGGAAACTAGAAGCCTCTATCATTCTTTATGTTATCCTACCTCCTCAATGCATTCTGGGAGCCGTTCGTTTAATAGTTAAACGCAACCAGAGAAAGAGGCAAAGCTGGAGGGTTACTCTGCCCAAAATCTGTCCTCGAAAATAAGACCACGAAGTGAGGAATCTTTGTATGGAGGTTAATGAGTGTCGAATTTGGTCAACAAAACATGTAATTGCTAATTTGCTACATATAAGGTTTATTTGATCAAATATAAGTTTCATAATGGTTAGGTTGCTACCAGTGGCGATTTTAGCATGCAAATCTTGGTGAGGCAATCTCAACATATATTTTTTTAATGCATGCCAGCAAAGCCACTACACACAACACTAAACAATACATTCATTGGACTATAACGGTGACAAACGGTGCACGCAAACTGCTAGGACCTACTTTCTTTTCATCACCATGGAGTGAATCCATACCACCGCCATATCTGGCTATCAACATAGCCTTCTCTGGCAGCGAAACAGTGCATTCAGACTCATTTACTGCATTTAAAAAAACATGGCTGACTTGCTTAAAAACAAATATGTTTTTTACTGACAATTGAGATGTACAAATTATGGCATATGGTAACGATGAGCAGATAAGATGCAATCCGTAATTTCAAATAAAACAATGAGCGAGCTAAGATGGACGTAGTCAATAACTTTTTTGTTTAGCACCTTTGAAATGTACAGCGACAGAATTAAAACAGAATTCAGAACATGGGCCGTTCTTACAGTATTCTCCCTGTACACCAAGTCAGAGCCGTAAGATAAATGAGGCATATAAAGCAGACAATGAAAGCTCTTACAATATTCAATGATGACATTTCTCTAAAACAGGCTATAGGCTACATGTGCACCGCCAAGTCAGAACAGTGGGCTAAGTTGAGGGAAAAGGGGCCAAATTATTAGGGTGAGGCACATGGGCTACTAACAGCTACAGCACAACATACAGATTTATGGTCTATTCAAGACAACTGGGACCTCAGATAAAAACAAGGTTGAATCATGATGTCACTGATCTTCAGGTCAGAGCTCTAGAAAGAGGCCAGAGTTCCTGACTTGCAATCCTGAGTTGGATGACCTTTCAAAACGTATTTTCCCAGTCTGAGCTCATTCTTTTCCGAGTTCCCAGTTGTCGTGAACTTCCTGAAGTCTGAGATTTCCCAGTTTCCAGTTGTTTTGAACGCGGCAGAAGTAAATCTGGATTGACAGCATGGCCAATGTATTCAACCTTTTCTGGCCGATGGTATTGCGTGTGAATGCTTATCCTGTTAAAATTGGAAAAGAGACCGTTAATCCCAGACTTGGACCACACACCCTCTCCACCGAATAGCAGGCAGGGGTAGCAAAATAGTGATTCCTCTGCAACGCTTGCAGTTAGCCACATTGTTGAATTTGCGATTTCCAACTTGTTGTGTAATGTTTATGTCCAAAAGCCGATGAGCACCAATACGTTTTATCTCTAATTTCTCTTCATATGACAAGAAATGAAAAGGGTTTGCCAGTAGATTGTCGACTTGATTCATGATGATGACTGCTTGACTAGCTTGCTAGCTAAGATTTTATTTTGAAAATATGTTGACATGATCAGTCCAATCAAAGCTACGGTAGATATGTGATTTGATGTCATTTTACCAATTACCTTGAGCCTTCTTGGATGGGCACTTCGAATGTAAATCTATGGCAGCACCCAAGGGGCTTGAATTTTGGAGTTCTCCCTGTAGATTTTGCAGTGAAGTAGTGTCCCCATGCGTGACAGAACACTGAGCCAATCACGGTGCAACTAGAGAACATTACCAACCCCTACGCTGTGTATTTTCCGCTGGCTGCTCCACCATCACAAAAAGCACTGAGCTAGGCTGAAACCTGCATTTTTGAGCTGCCTTACTCAAGAGCAAAAAAGAGCCATGTTTGTATGCAGCTTTATTAACACTTTTTTTTTTACATTGTTTACAAACTGATATGTGACACATATTAATGCCAAAATAACATGCAACTTTTCTTTTGCTAAACATATGGGTCTCAAATGACGATTTCAGACCCACCAGTGATGACGGGTTGCCACTGAACATCATACATGTATCATCAATTGCCAACATCAATCGTTGCTTAAGTATCCTTAATAGGCAGTTAGCAAAAACAAAAACACACGATTCAGCAGCGGCTGCCTCTGCTGCTCGAGCCCGAGTCTTTCCAACAGTCGTTATTAGAGTCACTCAGTTGGTTAACAGTCAAGGCCAGCCGGAGAAGATAACAAAAAGTTCAAAATACGTAATTGTAGCTTTTGTATTTGTAGTAATTAGTTTGGACGTTGTGGTTTGCTTAGATTCTTGAATGGTCATAGTTGTTTTCAAAGTTTCTCCGTTAACATCAGATAACATTAATGTTAGCTAGCTATCTTAGCCAACTGTTAGAGCAGAGGTAGCTAGCTATGTCAATACATTTAGTGTCTATCCTGTGTGATTTTAGATAGTTAATTGAGCTACAGTTGAAGTCGGAACTTTACATACACCTTAGCCAAAAACATTGAAACTCAGTTTTTCACAATTCCTGACATTCAATCCTAATAAAAAGTACTTGTGTCATGCACAAAGTAGATGTCCTAATAGACTTCCCAAAACAATAGTTTGTTAAAACAAGAAATATGTGGAGGGGTTGAAAAACAAGTTTTAATGACTCCAACCTAAGTGTATGTAAACTTCTGACTTCAACTGTAGCTAGTGTTTTTCTTTATAAAACATTGGTAGTCTAGCTAAGACTAGACAAGAAAGCACCCGGTTAACATAGTTACTGTAGCTAGCTAACAGTCACAGTTAGCTACGCTAGCTAATCTTAGCTAGCTAGCTATGTCCAGTGAGTCACAAAGGACCCCAACTGGTATCAAGTGCAGATGGCAAAGAGCTCTCCCAAGATTCAATGATGATAATGGTTTATTTAGTTTCAAGTGTACTATGGATGATAAATGCTGAATTACAGTAACACATACAATATGTACTTGTAGCTTTTGTATTTGTAGTAGTCTATTTCGTCGCAGTCATAAAGTATTCAGAGCCCTTGACTTTTGCCACTTTTTGTTACAGGCTCTGGCTGGGCCATTCAAGGACATTCGGAGACTTGTCCTGAAGCCACTCCCGTGTTGTCTTGGCTGTGTGTTTAGGATTGTTGTCCTGTTGGAAGGTGAACCTTTGCCCCAGTATGAAGTCCTGAGCGCTCTGGAGCAGGTTTTCATCAAGGATCTCTCTGTACTTTGCTCCATTCATCTTTCCCTCGATCCTGACTAGTCTCCCAGTCCCTGACGCTGTAAAACATCGCCCAGGATGATTCTGCCACCACCATGATTCACCATAGGGATCAAATCAAATTGCATTAGTCACATACACATACAGTGGGGTGAAAAAGTATTTAGTCAGCCACCAATTGTGCAAGTTCTCCCACTTAAAAAGACGAGAGGCCTGTAATTTTCATCATAGGTACACTTCAACTATGACAGACAAAATTAGAAAAAAAATCCAGAAAATCACATTGTAGGATATTTAATGATTTTATTTGCAAATTATGGTGGAAAATAAGTATTTGGTCACCTACAAACAAGCAAGATTTCTGGTGCTCACAGACCTGTAACTTCTTCTTTAAGAGGCTCCTCTGTCCTCCACTCGTTACCTGTATTAATGGCACCTGTTTGAACTTGTTATCAGTATAAAAGACACCTGTCCACAGCCTCAAACAGTCACACTCCAAACTCCACTATGGCCAAGACCAAAGAGCTGTCAAAGGACACCAGAAACAAAATTGTAGACCTGCACCAGGCTGGGAAGACTGAATCTGCTATAGGTAAGCAGCTTGGTTTGAAGAAATCAACTGTGGGAGCAATTATTAGGAAATGGAAGACATACAAGACCACTGATAATCTCCCTCGATCTGGGGCTCCACGCAAGATCTCACCCCGTGGGGTCAAAATGATCACAAGAATGGTGAGTAAAAAGCCCAGAACCACACGGGGGGACCTAGTGAATGACCTGCAGAGAGCTGGGACCAAAGTAACAAAGCCTACCATCAGTAACACACTATGCCGCCAGGGACTCAAATCCTGCAGTGCCAGACGTGTCCCCCTGCTTAAGCCAGTACATGTCCAGGCCCGTCTGGAGTTTGCTAGAGAGCATTTGGATGATCCAGAAGAAGATTGAGAGAATGTCATATGGTCAGATGAAACCAAAATATAACTTTTTGGTAAAAACTCAACTGGTCGTGTTTGGAGGACAAAGAATGCTGAGTTGCATCCAAAGAACACCATTGTGAATTATGGGGGTGGAAACATCATGCTTTGGGGCTGTTTTTCTGCAAAGGAACTGCAAAAAATGAATGGGGCCATGCATCGTGAGATTTGGAATGAAAACCTCCTTCCATCAGCAAGGGCATTGAAGATGAAACGTGGGTGGGTCTTTCAGCATGACAATGATCCCAAACACACCACCCGGGCAACGAAGGAGTGGCTTCGTAAGAAGCATTTCAAGGTCCTGGAGTGGCCTAGCCCGTCTCCAGATCTCAACCCCATAGAAAATCTTTGGAGGGAGTTGAAAGTCCGTGTTGCCCAGAAACAGCCGCAAAACATCACTGCTCTAGAGGAGATCTGCATGGAGGAATGGGCCAAAATACCAGCAACAGTGTGTGAAAACCTTGTGAAGACTTACAGAAAACGTTTGACCTCTGTCATTGCCAACAAAGGGTATATAACAAAGTATTGAGATAAACTTTTGTTATTGACCAAATACTTATTTTCCACCATAATTTGCAAATAAATAAATTAAAAATCCTACAATGTGACTTTCTGGATTTTTTTCTCATTTTGTCTGTCATAGTTGAAGTGTACCTATGATGAAAATTGCATGAAAATTACACTCATCTTTTTAAGTGGGAGAACTTGCACAATTGGTGGCTGACTAAATACTTTTTTGCCCCACTGTACATATGAGATGAGTAAAGCAGTATGTAAACATTATTAAAGTGATTAGTGTTCCATTATTAAAGTGGCCAGTGATTCCATGTCTATGTATATAGGGCAGCAGCCTCTAAGGTGCAGGGTTGAGTAACCGGGTGGAAGCCAGCTAGTAATGGTATTGGCCAGGTGATGAGTGGTGACTGGTTTCCTTCATGATTGCTTGGCATTCAGGCCAACGAGTTCAATCTTGGTTACATCAGGCAGATAATCTTGTTTCTCGTGGTCTGAGAGCCCTTTAGGTGCCTTTTTGGCAAACTTCAAGTGGGCTGTCATGTGCCTTTTACTGAAGAGTGGCTTCCGTCTGGCCACTCTACCATAAAGGCCTGATTGATGGAGTGCTGCAGAGATGGTTGTCCTTCTGGAAGGTTCTCCCATCTCCACAGAGGAACTCTGGAGCTCTGTCAGAGTGACTATTGGGTTCTTGGTCACCAATTGCTCAGTTTGGGATTCCCTCAACCAGCTTCATGGAATGCATTTCAATTAAAAGGTATTCTTGGTTCAAAGTTAATTTGTGGAATTTATTTCCTTCTCAACCAGCTTCATGGAATGCATTTCAATTAAAAGGTATTCTTGGTTGAAAGTTAATTTGTGGAATTTCTTTCCTTCTTAATGCATTTGAGCCAATCAGTTGTGTTGTGACAAGGTAGGGGTGGTATTCAGATGTCCCTATTTGGTCAAGGCCAAGTCAAAATTATGTCAAGAACAGCTCAAATAAGCAAAGAGAAATGACAGTCCATCGTTACTTTAAGACATGGTGGTCAGTCAATCCGGAAATTTTCAATAACTTTTAATGATTTTTCAAGTGTAGTCGTAAAAATCATCAAGCGCTATAATGCAACTGGCTCTCTTGAGGATCACCACAGGAAAGGAAGACCCAGAGTTACCTCTGCTGCAGAGGATAAGTTAATTAGTTACCAGCCTCAGAAATTTCAGCCCAAATAAATGCTCCAAAGTTCAAGTAAAAGAAACATCTCAAATGTTCAGAGGACAGTGTGAATCAGGCCTTCGTGGTCGATTTGCAGAAAATAAACCACAAGAAGAAGAGACTTGCATGGGCCAAAAAACACAAGCAATGGATATTAGACCGGTGGAAATCTGTCCTTTGGTCTGATGAGTCCAAATTTGAGATTTCTGGATCCAACCGCCGTGTCTTTGTGAACGGATGATCTCTACATGTGTATTTCCCACCGTGAAGCATGGAGGAGGAGGTGTGATTGTGTCGGGGTGCATTGCTGGTGACACTGTGATTTATTTAGAATTCAAGGCACACTTAACCAGCATTCTGCAGCCATACGCCATCCAATCTGGTTTGCGCTTAGTGGGACTATCATTTGTTTTTCAACAGGACAATAACCAAACACACCTCCAAGCTGTGTAAGGGCTATTTGACCAAGAAGGAGAGTGATGGAGTGCCATATAGGATGACCTGGCCTCCACAATCACCCGACCTCAACCCATTTGTGATGGTTTGGGATGAGTTGGACCGCAGAGTGAAGGAAAAGCTGCCAGCAAGTGCTCAGTATATGTGGGAACTCCTTCAAGACAGTTGGAAAAGTATTCCAGGTGAAGCTGGTTGAGAGAATGCGAAGTGTGCAAAGCTGTCAATCAAGGCAAAGGGTGGCTAATTTGAAGAATCTGAAATATAAAATATATTTTGATTTGTTTAACACTTTTTTGGTTACTACATGATTCCATATGTGTTTTGTCATAGTTTTGATATCTTCACTATTATTATACAACGTAGAAAATAGTACAAATAAAGAAAAACTGGAATGAGTAGGTGTGTCCAAACTTTTGACTACTACTGTATGTGGCAGGGTCTACAGACAATCACGGATTACAAAGGGGAAACCAGCCACGTCGCGGACACCGACCTCTTGCTCCTGGACAAACTAAACACCTTTTTCGCCCGCTTTGAGGATAACACAGTGCCACCGATGCTGCCCGCCCCCAAGGACGGTGGGCTCTCGTTCTCCGTGGCCGACGTGAGTAAGACATTTAAGTGTCTTAAACCTTGCAAGGCTGCCGACCCAGCCGGCATCCCAGGCCACATCCTCAGAGCATGCGCAGACCAGCTGGCTGGAGTGTTTACGGACATATCAAATCAAATTGTATTTGTCACGTGCCGAATACAACAGGTGTAGTAGACTTTACCAGTGAAATGCTTACTTACAAGCCCGTAACCAACAATGCAATTTTAAGAAAATACCAACAAAAAAACTAAGAGATAAGAATAACAAATATACTTATAGAGTAGCAGTAAATAACAATAGCGGGGCTATATACAGGGGGTGGCGGTACAGAGTCAATGTGCGGGGGCACCCGTGTCGAGGTAATTGGGCCAAAACGTAGTATTCAATCTCTCCCTATCCTAGTCTGCTGTCCCCACTTGCTTCAAGATGTCCACCATTGTTTTTGTACCCAAGAAAGCAAAGGTAACTGAACTAAATGACTATCGCCCCATAGCACTCACTTCTGTCATCATGAAGTGCTTTCAGAGGCTAGTTAAGGATCATATAACCTCTACCTTACCTTACCTGACACCCTAGACCCACTTCAATTTGCATACCGCCCCAATAGATCCACAGACGATGCAATCACCATCGCACTGCCCTATCCCATCGCACTGCCCTATCCCATCTGGACAAGAGGAATACCTATGTAAGAATGCTGTTCATTGACTGTAGCTCAGCATTCAACACCATAGTACCCTCCAAGCTCATCATTAAGCTTGGGGCCCTGGATCTGAACCCCGCCCTGTGTAACTGGGTCCTGGTCTTCCTGACGGGCCACCCCCAGGTGGTGAAGGTAGGAAACAGCACCTTCTCTTCGCTGATCCTCAACACAGGGGTTCTACGAGTGTGCGTGCTCAGCCCCCTCCTGTACTCCCTGTTCACCCATGACTGCATGGCCACGCACGCCTTCAACTCAATCATCAAGTTTGCAGATGACTCAACAGTAGTAGGCCTGATTACCAACAATGAAGAGACAGCCTAAAGGGAGGAAGTGAGGGCCCTGGCAGAGTGGTGCCAGGATAATAACCTCTCATTCAACGTCAACAAAACGAAGGAGCTGATCGTCGACTTCAGGAAACAGCACCCCCCTATCCACATCGACGGGACCGCAGTGGAGAAGGTAAAAGCTTAAAAAATGGTCCACCCACAGAGACAAGTGTGGTGAAGAAGGCGTAACAGCGCCTCTTCAACCTAAGGAGGCTGAAGAAATTTGGCTTGGCCCCTAAGAACCACACATTTTTTGAAAGCATCCTGCATCCAAATGAAAGCATCCTGTATCACCGCCTGGCATGGCAACTGCACCGCCCGCAACCACAGGGCTCTCCAGAGGGTGATGTGTACTACCAAATGCATCACCAGGGGCACACTGCCTGCCCTCCAGGACACCTACAGCACCCAATGTCACAGGACGTCCAAAAAGGTAATCAAGGACATCAACCAGCTGAGCCACAGCCTGTACACCCCGCTACCATCCAGAAGGCGAGGTCAGTACAGGTGCATCAAAGCTGGGACCGGAAGACTGAAAAACTGCTTCTATATCAAGGCCATCAGACTGTTAAATAGCCATCACTAGCCGGCTACCACCCAGTTACTCAACCCTGCACCTTAGAGGCTGCTGCCCTATATACATAGAATCACTGGTGACTTTGTTTACATGCTTCTCCACTCATTTCATATGTATATACCGTATCCTATTCTACTGTATTTTAGTCAATGCCACTCCGACATTACTCGTCCTAATATTTATAAATTTCTTAATTCCATTCTTTTACCTTTAGATTTGTTTGTATTGTAGTGAATTGTTAGATGCTACTGCACTGTTGGAGCTAGTATTTCACTACAACTGCAATAACCTCTACTAAAAATGTGTATGTGACCAATACAATTGGATTTGATTTATACAGAACAAAAATATAAACGCAACATACAACAATTTCAAAGATTTTTCCTGAGTTACAGTGCATCTAAGCAAATCAGTCAATTTAAATAAATAAATGGGGCCCTAATCTATGGATTTGACATGAATGGGAATACAGATACAGTGGGGCAAAAGAGTATTTCGTCAGCCACCAATTGTGCAAGTTCTCCCCCTTAAAAAGATGATGCCTGTAATTTTCATCATAGATACACTTCAACTATGACAGACAAAATGAGAAAAAAAAATACAGAAAATCACATTGTAGGATTTTTAATGAATTTATTTGCAAATGATGGTGGAAAATAAGTATTTGGTCAATAACAAAAGTTTATCTCAATACTTTTATATACCCTTTGTTGGCAATGACAGAGGTCAAACGTTTTCTGTAAGTCTTCACAAGGTTTTCACACACTGTTGCTGGTATTTTGGCCCATTCCTCCATGTAGATCTCAAGAGCAGGGATGTTTTGGGGCTGTTGCTGGGCAACAGACTTTCAACTCCCTCCAAAGACTTTCTATGGGGTTGAGATCTGGAGACTGGCTAGGCCACTCCAGGACCTTGAAATGCTTCTTACGAAGCCACTCCGTTGCCCGGGCGGTGTGTTTGGGATCATTGTCATGCTGAAAGACCCAGCCACGTTTCATCTTCAATGCCCTTGCTGATGGAAGGAGGTTTTCACTCAAAATCTCAATATACATGGACCCATTCATTCTTTCGTTTACACGGATCAGTCGCCCTGGTCCCTTTGCAGAAAAACAGCACCAAAGCATGATGTTTCCACCCCCATGCTTCACAGTAGGTATGGTGTTCTTTGGATGCAACTCAGCATTCTTTGTCCTCCAAACACGACGAGTTGAGTTTTTACCAAAAAGTTATATTTTGGTTTCATCTGACCATATGACATTCTCCCAATCTTCTTCTGGATCATCCAAATGCACTCTAGCAAACTTCAGACGGGCCTGGACATGTACTGGCTTAAGCAGGGGGACACATCTGGCACTGCAGAATTTGAGTCCCTGGTGGCGTAGTGTGTTACTGATGGTAGGCTTTGTTACTTTGGTCCCAGCTCTCTGCAGGTCATTCACTAGGTCCCCCCGCGTGGTTCTGGGATTTTTGCTCACCGTTCTTGTGATCATTTTGACCCCACGGGGTGAGATCTTGCGTGGAGCCCCAGATCGAGGGAGATTATCAGTGGTCTTGTATGTCTTCCATTTCCTAATAATTGCTCCCACAGTTGATTTCTTCAAACCAAGCTGCTTACCTATTGCAGATTCAGTCTTCCCAGCCTGGTGCAGGTCTACAATTTTGTTTCTGGTGTCCATTGACAGCTCTTTGGTCTTGGTCATAGTGGAGTTTGGAGTGACTGTTTGAGGTTGTGGACAGGTGTCTTTTATACTGATGACAAGTTCAAACAGGTGCCATTAATACAGGTAACGAGTGGAGGACAGAGGAGCCTCTTAAAGAAGAAGTTACAGGTCTGTGAGAGCCAGAAATTTTGCTTGTTTGTAGGTGACCAAATACTTATTTTCCACCATAATTTGCAAATAAATTCATTAAAAATCCTACAATGTGATTTTCTGGATTTATTTTATAGTTGAAGTGTACCTGTGATGAAAATTACAGGCCTCTCATCTTTTTACGTGGGAGAACTTGCACAATTGGTGGCTGACTAAATACTTTTTTGCCCCACTGTATGCATCGGTTGGTCACAGATACCTTAAAAAAAAGGTAGTGGCTTGGATCAGAAAACCAGTCAGTATCTGGTGTGACCATTTGCCCTATGCAGCGCGACACATCTCCTTCGCATAGAGTTGTTCAGGCTGTTGATTTTGGCCTGTGGAATGTTGTCCCACTCCTCTTCAATGGCTGTGCGAAGTTGCTGGATATTGGGAACTGGAAAACGCTGTGTACGCGTCAAGAGCATCCCAAACATGCTCAATGGGTGACATGTCTGGTGAGTATGCAGGCCATGGAAGAACTGGGACACTTTCAGCTTCCAGTAATTGTGTACATTTCCTTGCGACATGGAGCCATCCATTATCATGCTGAAACATGAGGTGATGGTGGTGGATGAATTGCACGACAAGGTGCCTCAGGATCTCGTCCCCTCATCTTTGTGCATTCAAATTGCCATTGATAAAATGCATTTGTGTTTGTTGTCCGTAAGTTATGCCTGCCATACACGTGGTCTGCGGTTGTGAGGCCGGTTGGACGTACTGCCAAATTTTCTAAAGTAACGTTGGTGGTGGCTTATGGAAGAGAAATTAACATTAAATTCTCTGGCAACAGCTGTTGGACATTCCTGCATTCAGCATGCCAATTGTACACTTGCTCAAAACATGAGACATGTGGCTTTGTGTTGTGTTGTGCACATGTTAGAGTGGCCTTTTATTGTCCCCAGTACAAGGTGCACCTGTGTAATGATCATACTGTTTAATCAGCTTCTTGATAATCCATTCACCTTACAGGTGTGACATATCTTGGCAAAGGAGATATGCTCACTAACAGGGATGTAAACAAATTTGTGCACAACATTTAAGAGAAATAATATTTAAGTGCGTATGTAACATTTCTGGGATCTTTTATTTCAGCAAAGACCGACCTATTAGATGAATTGTACACATGACACCATGACATAGTAAACAACAACAAAGTAAACAGTAACAGAAGCATGTGGACAGAGAAAGAGCGTGGTCATGTTGCACCGTGCTGCTTTATTTATGTAGAGCAGACAGTTTGATTTGATCTGATATCAACGGGCCAAGCCAAGAGAAAATACCAAATGCTGCTGGTTTATCACAAGTCCAAATGATTATTAGTATGAATTCTGGATTAGAAAAAAATAAACATAAGAGACAAACATGTAAAACCTTTTTTTCTACAGACTGGAAATACCTCATGAAAGACAATGTATGTCAACCACTATGTACAAAAAAAAAATATCAATAATATATTTCTATTTTCTATACCCACTAAAATATATAAAAAGAAGCAGCTATGTCTTCCGAGGAACTCGTTTCTTTCGTCAAAATGTTTTTCTGAAACAGTTTTTTAAATATCCTTCAGCTGTAAATGTGAAAACGCAAAGAGAAAATGAAACGTAAATAAATTAAAAATATATAACCCTAATCTGTTAATTATTTCTGTGTGATGCTGGAATACTGCAGAGTGTGAGGAGAAAATTGACAAGCTTCTCCAGTGGATCGATAAAGTTTGTTTGAAGATTTAAAATTGGATTTGAAACATTCATCCATCCAAAAGTTAGTTCTCAAGTGTGTCGTTTGTTGACGACTTGAGAGTACAAAGATACAGAGACACAGCTCCATGACATAAGATGCAAGCTACAGCCAGAGATAGAAGAGAAGGGCACTTTTACATTGAGCGACCCAGGTGGATCTCCATGGCCCAGGGAGCCCCAGGGACCCAGTGAGGGCTGACCTGCCAAGGGAGAGCGCCTCGGCCTGGACAAGGGACAGTCTGGAGAGTCCTCGGGTTAGCAGCCTTCTGGTTGTTAGATTCACAGTTGATTCCCCAAACTGCCACCCATTTGTGGAAGATTGGAAATATATTTTTTGAGGATCAAAGACTAGAAAGAAGCACGGGGGGTTCTTTCTTAAATACAAAAAGTGTCTGTGTGGTTGTGTCTGTGTGTTTCCTGTGTGAACATTAACATACATACCGTAGTCTATTGGATGTGGCATCTTGACAAGAGAGCATTAACGTCCTGAGATATGTACACTTCGAGAGGGCCTCTGAGTGATAAGTGTTTATCTATATAAAATGAAAAAACAAAACAAAAATATATTCATATATTTATATCTATGCATCTGTATGAGGGAAAAGGTTGGGCCTAAGGGGAGATAGGGATACAATATCCATACAGTGTTCTGTTAGGAGGGACTAGACCGAGGCAGAGCTAGTATCCGTCCGTTCGTCTTTCCCCCGTTCATGTGTGTGTACGGGACGTGTTCCTCGTAGCTGTTTTGTCTCAACCCCAGCGATGAACCCGCTTCGTCCCTCTCTGAGCTGTGGTCTCCCCTCTGAGAGTACGAGGAACTGTGGTCCCCTCTCTGGGAGTAGGAGGACGGGTCCAGGGGAATGCTTTCCATGTTGTCCATGTCTAGGTCAAAGTCCTCCTGCTCCTGAGGCTTGTTTTCCTGACTGTAGTAGAAGGAGACCTCCTGGAAGGACTGGTGAAGGTCCTCGTGGAGCATTTCGATGATCTCCTGGAAGCTTGGACGCAGCTTGGGGTTATACTGCCAGCACATCGACATCAGGTCGTGTCTGAAAAGCAGGAGAGAGGAGCTGCTGTTACATCTTATAGTTGAGAGCTGATGTTCGTTGTCGTTTAAACACGATTTCATCAATATCACACACACAAGTGTAATCCATGTTCCATACAGTTCCCTTCAATAATGATTAATCTTGTTATGACCAGTCACAGCTGGACATAGATATGTACAGTATGGAGATGAGACTTACAGCCGGTCAGCACAGTTGTCTGGTCGGTCCAGAAATCCTCCGTCCATGACGAACTTCAGGACCTGCTCGTTGGACAGGCCCTGGTATGGCTGCTCCGCTAGGGTACTGACCTCCCACAGCACCACACCAAATGACCTGGAAGAGAGACACACAAAAACATAGGAGAGAAAAAAAATCAGTGGCAAGGAAAAACTCAGGTGGATAAGGTAGGGAGAAAATCTTGAGAAGATCCAGATTCTGTCCATCTGGACCAGGGATGGGCAACTCCAGTCCTCGGGGGGCCTGATTGGTTTCACACTTTTACCCCAGTCCCAGCTAACACACCTGACTCCAATAATCAAATAATCATGATATTCAGTTTAGAATGCAATTAGTTTAATCAGCTGTGTTTACTAGCGACACGATGGTGGTAGGCCTGATCACCGACGACAATAAGACAGCCTATAGGGAGGTGGTCAGTGACCTGGCAGTGAGGTGCCAGAGCAACAACCTCTCACTCAACGTCAGCAAGTAGTGTTAAGGAATTTATTGTTCTTTGAGGTCAGTTCGGTTTCATTTGGGTTATTACAAAAATAATCACGGTTTTCCATTTAGGTTTCGATACATGTGGGTTGAATGCTGTAACACAGAATAAAACAATAAAAGTCCCACAGTCACTATTACTGCTTATCACTTATTAACATTACTTTAATAAAATATTTGTTTTATTTGATTACTATTACTTTACTCCAAGTCAACTCATAAAGTATAGAGCTGCTGCCTATGCTGTCTGACAAAATCACTATTTTAGGAGTGCTGAATACCAACTTTCAATCTTACAGTGCCTTGCAAAAGTATTCATCCCCATTGGTGTTTTTCCTATTTTGTTGCATTTACAACCTGCAATTTAAATTGATTGTGAAATGGACATACACAAAATAGTCCAAATTGGTGAAGTGAAATGAAAAAAATGACTAGTTAATTTTTTTTTTTTTTTTTTTTTTTTTAAATACATGGAAAAGTGGTGAGTGCATATGTTTTCACCCCTTTGCTTTGAAGCCCCTGAATAAGATCTGGTGCAACCAATTATCTTCAGGAGTCACATAATTAGTTAAATAAAGTCCACCTGTGTGCAATCTAAGTGTCACATGATCTGTCACATGATCTCAGTACATATACAGTTGAAGTCGGAAGTTTACATACACCTTAGCAAAATACATTTAAACTCAGTTTTTCACAATTCTAGTAAAAATTCCCTGTTTTAGGTCAGTTAGGATCACCACTTTATTTAAGAATGTGAAATGTCAGAATAATAGTAGCAAGAATGATTTATTTCAGCTTTTATTTCTTTCATCACATTCCTAGTGTGTCAAAAGTTTACATACACTCAATTAGTATTTGGTAGCATTACCTTTAAATAGTTTAACTTGGGTCAAACGTTTGGCGTAACCTTCCACAAGCGTCCCACAATAAGTTGGGTGAATTTTGGCCCATTCCTCCTGACAGAGCTGGTGTAACTGAGTCAGGTTTGTAGGCCTCCTTGCTCACACACGCTTTTTCAGTTCTGCCCACAACTTTTCTATAGGATTGAGGTCAGGGATTTGTAATGGCCACTCCAATACCTTGATTTTGTTGTCCTTAAGCCATTTTGCCACAACTTTGGAAGTATGCTTGGGGTCATTGTCCATTTGAAAGACCCATTTGCGACCAAGCTTTAACTTCCTGACTGATGTCTTGAGATGTTGCTTCAATATATCCACATAATCTCCCTTCCTCATGATGCCATCTATTTTGTGAAGTGCACCAGTCCCTCCTGCAGCAAAGCATCCCCACAACATGATGCTGCCACCCCCATGCTTCACGGTTGGCATGGTGTTCTACGGCTTGCAAGCCTCTTCCTTTTTCCTCCAAACATAACGATGGTGATTATGGCCAAACAGTTCTATTTTTGTTTCATCAGACCAGAGGACATTTGACCAAAAGTATGATCTTTGTCCCCATGTGCAGCTACAAACCGTAGTCTGGCTTTCTTTATGGTGGTTTTGGAGCAGTGGCTTCTTCCTTGCTGAGCGGCCTTTCAGGTTATGTTGATATAGGACCAGATTTACTGTGGATATAGATACTTTTGTACCGGTTTCCTCCAGCATCTTCACATGGTCCTTTGCTGTTGTTCTGGGATTGATTTGCACTTTTCGCACCAAAGTACGTACATCTGTAGGAGAAAGAACACGTCTCCTTCCTGAGCGGTATGATGGCTGCGTGCGTGGTCCCATGGTGTTTATACTTGCATATTATTGTTTGTACAGATGAACATGGTACCTTCAGCCGTTTGGAAATTGCTTGTGGAGGCCTACAATTTTTTTCTGAGGTCTTGGCTGATTTATTTTGATTTTCTCATGATGTCAAGCAAAGAGGCACTGAGTTTGAAGGTAGGCCTTGAAATACATCCACAGGTACACCTCCAATTGACTAAAATGATGTCAATTAGCCTATCAGAATCTCCTAAAGCCATGACATTTTCTGGAATTTTCCATGCTATTTAAAGGCAGAGTCAACTTAGTGTATGTGAACTTCTGACCCACTGGAATTGTAATACAGTGAATTCTAAGTGAAATAATCTGTCAGTAAACAATTGTTGGAAAAATAACTTGTCATGCACAAAGTAGATGTCCTAACCGACTTGCCAAAACTATAGTTTGTTAACAAGAAATTTGTGGAGTGGTTGAAAAACAAGTTTTAATTACTCCAACCTAAATGTATGTAAACTTCCGACTTCAACTGTACCCCTGTTCTGAAAGGCCCCAGAGTCTACAACACCTCTAAGCAAGGGGCGGCACCATGAAGACCAAGGAGCTCTCCAAACAGGCCAGGGACAAAGTTGTGGAGAAGTAAAGGGTTGTGTTGTAAAAAAATATCAGACACTTTGAACATCCCATGGAGCATCATTAAATCCATTATTAAAAATTGGAAAGAATATGGCACAACAAACCTGCCAAGAGAGGGCCGCCCACTAAAACTCACAGACCAGGCAAGGAGGGCATTAATCAGAGAGGCAACACAGAGACCAAAGATAATCCTGAAGGAGCTGCAAAGCTCCACAGCGGAGATTGGAGTATCTGTCCATAGGAGCACTTTAAGTCAATTACACTCCACAGTGCTGGGCTTTTCGGAATAGTGGCCAGAAAAAAGTAATTGCTTAAAGAAATAAATAAGCAAACACTTTTGGTGTTCGCCAAAAGGCATGTGGGAGACTCCCCAAACATATGGAAGAAGGTAGTCTGGTCAGATGAGACTAAAATGTAGCTTTTTGGCCATCAAGGAAAATGCTATGTCTGGCACAAACACAACACCCCGAGAAGCATGGTAGAGGCAGCATCATGCTGTGGGGATGATTTTCATCGGCAGGGACTGGGAAACTGGTCAGAATTGAAGGAATGATGGATGGCACTAAATACAGGGAAATTCTTGAGGGAAACCTGTTTCAGTCTTTCCGAGATTTGAGACTGAGACGAAGGTTCACCTTCCAGCAGGACAATGACCCTAAGCATACTGCTAAAGCAACACTCGATGGGTTTAAGGGGAAACATTTAAATGTCTTGGAATGGCCTAGTCAAAGCCCAGACCTCAATCCAATTGAGAATCTGTGGTATGACTTAAAGATTGCTGTACACCAGCAGAACCCATCCAACTTGAAGGCGCTGGAGAAGTTTTGCCTTGAAGAATGGGCAAAAATCCCAGTGAATAGATGTGCCAATCTTATAGAGACATACTCCAAGAGACTTGCAGCTTCAAAAAGTGGCTCTACAAAGTATTGACTTTGGGGTGGGGGATAGTTATGCACGCTCAAGTACTGTTTTATTTGTATTATTTCTTGTTTGTTTAACACACAAAAAATATTTTCCATCTTTAAAGTGGTAGTAGGCATGTTGTGTAAAATCAAATGACACAAACCCCCCGAAAAAACCCCATTTTAATTCCAGTTTGTAAGGCAACAAAATAGGAAAAATGCCAAGGGGGGTGAATAGTTTCACAAGCCACTGTAGATCAGGGTTACCCAAACTCGGTCCCAGGGAAAAAATGAACAAAATGGAATTCAAATAATTGAACAGACGTCGGTCAATTAGTTGTTTAAAACTTCTTAGAGATAGGGGGAAGTATTTTCACGTCCGGATGAAAAGCGTGCTTAAAGTAAACTGCCTGTTACTCAGGCCCAGAAGCTAGGATATGCATATAATTGGTAGATTAAAATAATGTCTGTGAGTATAACAGAACTGATTTGGCAGGTGAAACTTCGAGGATAAACCATCCAGGGGGGGAAAAAATTGAGGTCATAGTATTTCCCAATGGTTTTCTATGGGAAGCCCTATTTAATAGGAACCGGGTTGCAGTTCCTATGGCTTTCACTAGATGTCAACAGTCTTTCGAAATTGTTCAATGTTTTTCTTTTGAGAAATGAAGAAGTATGGCTGTTCTTTGTAAGTGTCACTCCAGGTGGAGTCTAATGTTTGGTGCGTGTGAACTTGAACGCGCTTCACGTTGTTTTTATCCGGTATTGGAATCAGTTTATCCCGTCTTAAATTTTATTGGGTATTTACGTTTTAGGATACCTGAGGTTGGATTAGGAACGTTGTTTGAAATGTTTGGACCAAGTTTACAGGTAATTTATTAGATACTTTGTAGTCATGTTGGGCGAGTTGGAACCTGTGTATTTCTGAATCAAACGCGCCAAATAAATGGACATTTTGGGGATATAAAGAAGGAATTTATCGAACAAAACAACCATTTATGGTCGAAAATCGGACTATCTTCTGTAGTTTGAATTTGGCGATCTGCAATTTCACTGGATGTTGTCAAATCGATCCCGCAAAAAGGGATTGGCGCGCGAAGGGATCACTAACAGGTTCAAATCGGAAAAATAACCGAAATTTCAGTTAATCGCTCAGCACTATCAGCAAGACAAAGGAGCTGATTGTGGACAACAGGAAACGGAGGGCCGAGCACCCCCCATCCACGTCGGCTGTACTGGAGCGGGTCAAGAGTGTCAAGTTCATTGGTGTCCACCTCATTAAGGAATTAACATGGTCCACACACCAACACAGTTGTGAAGAAGGTGTGACAACGCCTCTTGCCCCTCAGGAGGCTGAAAAGATTTGGCATGGGCCCTCAGATCCTCCAAATGTTATAAAGCTGCACCATTGACAGCATCTTGACTGCCTGCATCACCACTTGCTATAGCAACTACTTGGCAAGGCGCTACATGCCATCCGAGCTCTCTGCCATCCAGGACATTTCTACCAGGCCGTGTCAGGGGAAGGCCCTAAAAATTGTCAAAGACTCCAGCCACCCTAGTCATAGACTGTTCTCTCTGCTACTGCATGGCAAGCGGTACCAATGCACCAAGTCTGTAACCAACAGGACCAGTAGAGGCTGGTGGGATGAGCTATAGGAGGATAGGCACATTGTAATGGCTGGAATGGAATTAATGGAACAAAGTCGAACATGTGATTTCCATATGCTTAATGTGTTTTATACCGTTCAATTTATTCCATTCCAGGCATTACAATGAGCCTGTCCTCCTTTAGCTCCCTCCTCCAACCAGCCTCTACTGATCAGGACCCTGAACAGCTTTTACTCCCAAACCACAAAAGCCAATTTATGCTTGATCCAAAAATGGAGGCATGCAGAGGCAAAATGGAGATGTCTGCGGAGGCCATATCACCGCAAATGCTGCACGGCCAGTGCAGATCCCGGATTGACCATGCAGGGCCTTTACGACTGCTAAATAGTTAACCAAATAGCTACCCGGACTATCTGAATTGACTCTTTTTGCACTCTCTTTTGACTCATCACATACGCTGCTGCCACCGTTTATTATCTATCCTGTTGCAGAGTCACTTTATCCCTACCTATATGTACATATTTACCTAAATTGCCTCGTACCCCTGCATATCGACTCGGTACCCCGTATACAGTCATGGACAAAAATATTAGCACCCATGTACTTTTTTAAAGTAACTAAAAATAAGTTGAAATTGAACAAAGTATTTGGTCTCCACAATTATTTATTTCACTGTTATATTACAGAACCTTTGTTTTTGATTCAGAACTTAATATATCCATTTAAATCAGAAATGCCATTGACAAAATAATTCACACCCTAGACTTAATATTTGGTAGCACAGCCTTTGGTCAAAATAACTGCAATCAAGCGCTTCCTATAACCATCATTGAGCTTCCTGCACCTCTGTACTGGCAGTTTGGCCCACTCCTCTTGTGCAAACTGCTGCAGCAGTTATCCCAGATTAGGAGCGTGCATTCTCCTAACTGCTATTTTCAAATCTCTCCACGGTTCCAATGAGATTTAGATCTGGACTCATTGCTGGCCACTTCAGAACAGTCCAGCGTTTTGTCTTGAACCATTCCTGGGTGATTTTTGAAGTGTGTTTGGGGTCCTGCTGGAAGACCGATGACCTTCGACGGAGACCGAACTTTCTGACACTGGATCCGACATTGCGCTCCAAAATACCTTGGTATCATCCTGATTTCATGATGCCATGCACATGTTCAAGGCGCCCGGTGCCAGAGAAAGCAAAGCAACCCCAAGACATCACTCAACCTCCTCCATGTTTGACTGTAGGGAAGGTGTTCTATTCTTTGAAAGCTTAATTTTGTTTTCTGTATTTTACCAAAAAGCTATAATTTGGTCTCATCTGTCCACAGGACCCTTCTCCCAGAAGGATTTTGTCATGTTTAGGTGTGTTTTGGGAAATTGCAGTCAGGCTTTCTTATATCTTGCTCTCAGCAGTGGGGTCCTCCTGGGTCTCCTACCATATAACCCCCTTTCATTGAGTTGGCGACGGATGGTGCGAGTTGAAACTGTCGTACCTTGTGTGTCTGAAGGTCAGCTTGAATCTGTGTGGCATTTGGCAGAGGTGCATTCTCTAACATTCAAACAGTCCTTCGCTTCAATCTTCCATCTTGAGGCCACGTCCAATGAGGTTGGCTACAGTGGCATGGGCCTTGAACTTCTTGATAACATTACGTATGGTGGAAACAGGAACATCAAGGTCTCTGGAGGTGGACTTGTCCATGCTTGGCTACAATCTTGTGTCTGACCTCATCAGATAACTCTCTGATTTTCTTTCTTTTGTCCATGCTCATTGCTGTGCACACAGTGACACAAACCAGGAGAATGAGTCCTCTTCTCTATTCAAACTGGTTGAATATGTGATGTTTATACTGCAGGCACCTTCAACTCACCACAGGTGAGTTCAAATCCAAAGTAAATGAGAATCACCTGCTTGAAATCTAATTATTTCTAACTACGTCTAGAAGGTGCCAATAATATTGTCTGGCTCATTTGGGGGAAAGGGGGATACCTAATCAGTTGTACAACTGAATGCCTTTAGCTGAAATGTCTCTTCCGCATTTAACCCAACCCCTCTGAATCAGAGAGGTGCGGGGTGCTGCCTTAATTGACATCCACGTCGTTGGCGCCCGGGGAACTGCCTTGCTCGGGGGCAGAACGACAGATTTTTACCTTGACAAGATTTGATCCAGCAACCTTTTGGTTACTGGCCCAACGGTCTAACCACCACACCTGCCACCCCATTGTAGGAATTCTTTGTGGAATTAGCTAAGATTTAGTTAATTTTTTGTTTTGTTCAACTGCACACTGAAGACATAAATATATGGATACCAAAATATGTTTTAATATAAACAGTTTCCTGGAAGAAATGGTGCATTGTTCGAAAAAGGTGCAAGGGTGCCAATATTTTGGCCACGACTGTATATAGCCAAGTTATCGTTACTCATTGTGTATTTGACTCATTGTATATCACAGACAGTGTCAGCAACCCCACACCATCACAACTCCTCCTCCTCCATGCTTCGCGGTGAGAACCACACATGCGGAGATAATCCGTTCACCTACTCTGCGTCTCACAAAGACACAGCGGTTAGAACCAAAAATCTTAAATTTGGACTCATCAAATCAAAAGACAGATTTCTACCGGTCTAATGTCCATTGCTTGTGTTTCTTGGCCCAAGCAAGTCTCTCTACTTCTTATTGGTGTCCTTTAGTAGTGGTTTCTTTGCAGCAATTTGACCATGAATGCCTGATTCACGCAGTCTCCTCTGAACAGTTGATGTTGAGATGTGTCTGTTACTTGAACTCCGTGAAGCATTTATTTGGGCTGCAATTTCTGAGGCTGGTAACTCAAACTTATCCTCTGCTGCGGAGGTAACTCTGGGTCCCCCCTTTCTTCATGGGAGCCAGTTTCATCATAGCACTTGATGGTTTTTGCGACTGCACTTGAAGAAACTTTCAAAGTTCTTGACATTTTCCGGATTGACTAATGATGGACTGTCGTTTATCTTTTCTTATTTGAGCTGTTCTTGCCATAATATGGACCTGGTCTTTAATCAAATACCACCCCTTCTAGAAGGTGCCAATAATATTGTCTGGGTCACGACACAACTGATTGGCTCAAATGCATTAAGAAGGAAATAAATTCCACAAATTAACTTTTAACAAGGCACACCTGTTAATTGAAATGCATTCCAGGTGACTACCTCATGAAGCTGGTTGAGAGAATGCTAACAGTGTGCAAAACTGTCATCAAGGCAAAGGGCAAAGCTACTTTGAAGAATCTCATATATAAAATACATTTCTATTTGTTTAACACTTTTTTGGTTACTACATATGTGTTATTTCATAGTTATGATGCATTCACTATTATTCTACAATGTAGAAAATAGTAAAACATAAATAAAAACCCTTGAATGAGTAGGTGTGTTCAAACTTTTGACTGGTACTGTATATAGATTTCCCTCTCTGCATTGTTGTGTTACGCCCTGATCCTTTTCACCTGTCTTTTGCTTGTCTCCACCCCCCACCAGGTGTCTCCCATATGTCCCCATTATCTCTTAGTTATTTATTCCAGTGTTTTCTGTTTGTCTGTTACCAGTTTGTCTTGTCCCATCAAGTCTTACCAGCGTGTTTTCCCATTTCCAGTCTTGCTAGTTTCTGTTTTCTAGTCTCCCCAGTTCTGACCATTCTGCCTGCCCTGAGCCTGCCTGATATTCTGTACCCGTTTATTGCTGCCTTGAATTTCGGACCATTCTGCCTGCCCTGAGCCTGTCTGCCGTTCTGTACCTCTGACTTACTGACCTCTTCCTGCCCTCGACCTGACCTGACCTGGCCTGTCCCCTTGTATAATAAATATTATGAGAACTGTACTATTCGCCTCCTGTGTCTGCATCTGGTCATATCCTGAGTCGTGATATGTTGGGAAAAACACCGGTTGTTTACAAAGCATGTAACAAATAATATTTGAATGGTGAAAAACAGTGACACTTGGCCCGTGAGGACTGCAGTTGCCCATCCCTGCTTTCGACAGTTGGCAAGCATTCACACAGAGAAAGACAGACAAACACAGTCAAGTGTCCTCACCAGCAGTCTGAGTTTGCAGTGAACACTCCATCCTTCAGAGACTCAGGAGCCATCCAGCGGACAGGAAGCAGACCCTTACCTCCCTTCCTGTAGTAGTCTGTCTCATAGATGTCTCTGGTCATACCAAAGTCTGAAGGAGTGGGGGACAATTAGAACACAACCCACAGATCTGTTATGACCCTATCAAAAATATTAAAATGATATTCTTTGACTTGGTTTTAACTATATTAACATATTCAACGCTTAATAAGGGTGTATTTAACTGATTAATGTATAGTCCGTAGAAACAGTACAACTGAATTTGTTCGACTCCCCTCCTTTAAAAGTAAGCTGGTGAGTTGCCATACCTCCTATCTTGACAGTCAAGTACTGTCGGCCATTTGTGTGTGTATATAATGGAGCTGGGCGATATGGACAAAAAGTCATAACGCGAAAAACGTAACTATTTTGCTCGACCATGATAAATACAACAATACATTTTGCTTTTAATGGACAGTTACTTTACATTAGCGGCAGGGCTCTATACATCTTTTTCTCAGTGCCAAGTAAGACAAGAGATGGTAGCCTATGATTAAAAAAGCTCATCTAACATATCCACGGAATGCATGATAGATATTTTTAGGTGCAATCGGTCAAAATAGGATCCAGAATGATCATATTTATCTTTGGGTGCTTCAGAGAGTAATTTGCAGACATCTTTGTGGCCTAGGCTATATTATTCACCGCCTGAGGAAGTGGGAACTCAAAACACTTAGCTAGACTTACTCTAAATAGGATTTTTTTGCTGGATAGCCATGTAGGCTAATTGATTAATCTATTAGTAAATGTAATGTTGTACAAAACCTTTCCAGCACTAGGCCTAGGCTACTTGATGTAGGTCTATTTACCGCAAGTGGAGCGCTCCACTCGGCTCTACAACAAAACCCATACTAAATAAAGTGGTGCTATGAACTCAAAATATATCAATTATACACTCACAGAAAGCTGTGACTCTCCTCTCTGTAACTAGGACAACAGTAGTGGCTTTAAAAACTGTATTTTTCCCGCAATTGTATTTTGAGCAACGATCAAATTTTCAGAATGCATTTCTCCCTCGTTCGTGCGCAGTCGGGAGAGGGAGTGAGAGTGGCTTGCTCACACAGCAGCCAAAGGGAAACAGGCAGATACTTTCATAACAGGAACAAACAATAATGCATAGGCTATTACTGTTGACCAAATAATGGGTTTAGAATAATCTACAGGAACGTTGTGTAGCAAAATCACAAAAAATGACCGTCATAAGCAAAATAAGGTAATGTTGATCATTTTTGGTTTATCATCCCAGCTCTTGTGTATATATGTGTAGTCTACCTCCTATCTTGACAGTGAAGTCCTGCGCCACCATGCAGTTCCTAGCAGCCAGGTCTCGGTGGACAAACTTCTTGGCGTTGAGGTAGGCCATGCCGTCTGCTATCTCTGCTGCCATCTGAATCATCTCCTTCAGAGTGGGGGGCGGGCGCCCTGTAGGGTTATTCTGTAAAAAAGAAACAATAAAAAATTTATTAATACGAGGGCTATTTTACAAAAATGGGGGCCACAATAATTCTAGGTTGCATCCCAAACAGCACCCAATTCCGTATAGCGTGCACTACTTTTGACCAGGGCCTATAGAGCTCAGATCAAAAGTAGTGCACTATATAGGGAATCGGGTGCAATTTAGTCTCGCTCTGGCCAGCAGAGTTGGTCAGCCAGCCAGCTAGAGACAGTGCAAGACCAGTCTGGTTTCCAACAAAACACAAGGGGGCAGTAGAGTGTGTGTGTATGTACCTCTGAGTCAGGGCGGAGGCAGCGCAGGTAGCTCTTCAAATCACCGTGTGTCATCAGCTCCATGACAACAAGAGTGGGCTGGCCCTTAGAGACCACACCCATCAGACGCACCTGAGGGAATATTTTGTTTACCTTACTTGCTTTGATTCTTGAACTATGGCAGCTACCAACCTACTTTTTGAAGACAATTCTACTATTCATGATCATGGTATGTGGTGGTCTCACCTTCCTCACCAATAGTTTGTGTCGGGAGGCTAGCGTCAGTCTGTTATGTCTGGAGTATTTATCCTGTCTTATCCAGTGTCCTGTGTGAATTTAAGTATGCTCCCTCTAATTCTCTCTCTCCCTCTCCTCCCAAAGGACCTGAACCCTGGGACCATGCCTCAGGAACTACCTGGCCTGATGACTCCTTGCTGTCCCCAGTCCACCTGGTCGTACTGCTGCTCCAGTTTCAACTGTTCTGCTTGCGGCTATGAACCCTGACCTGTTCACTGGGAGTGCTACCTTGTCCCGGACCCGACTCTCTCTCTCTACCGCACCTGCTGTCTCTAACTGTGAATGCTCAGCTATGAAAAGTCAACTGACATTTACTCCTGAGATGCTGACCTGTCACACCCTCTACAACCACTGATTATTATTATTTGACCCTGCTGGTCATCTATGAACATTTGAACATCTTGGCCATGTACTGTTATAATCTCCAACAGCCAGAAGAGGACTGGCCACCCCTCATAGCCTGGTTCCTCTCTAGGTTTCTGCCTTTCTAGGGAGTTTTTCCTAGCCACCATGCTTCTACACATGCATTGCTTAATGTTTGGGATTTTAGGCTGAGTTTTTGTATCGTACTTTGTGACTTCAACTTATGTAAAAAGGGCTTTATAAATACATTTTATTGATTGATCCTTATTACAAGCTGCTAAATGACAAAAATGTAAACGTAAGGTGGCATCCCCTATAACCTCTGTAGGTCTCTTACCACATGGTGGCAGGTGAAGCCCTTCATGACGGAGGCCTCGTTGAGGAACTCTATTCTCTCTCTCAGACTGGCCGACTCGTTGACCGTCTTCACCGCCACGCTTGTCTCCGGCTCGCCCTTCACGATGTCCTTGGCGATGCCCTCGTAGACCATGCCGAACGAGCCCTGACCCAGTTCACGCAGGATGTTGATCTTATCTCTGCCCACCTCCCAGTCGTCTGGCTCGTACACTGAAGATCACAACACACACACAGTCAATGGCTGGACACTACTAGACAGTAACAATCAAGTCTTGTAAATTCTACATCTCTGATTCACATAGACATCCACCATAGTGCTAATGTTGTGACAGCTAGTATGTGTCAGTTGTCTATTTACATGGTATACTAGTTTGAACATCAAAATCCAGTCAGCTGCGCTTTTAAACAGGTGTATTCACAAAGGTCAGCTGAGAACAAAGAATATTATTATAATGTGTCCTTACTGTCAGCAGCACTAAGGTACTCTGGGTTGGAGGATGTGTAGAGGGGTCCAGAGGGGCCCTGGGTTTGCCTTGAGGGAACACAAGGAGGTAGGGGTTAATAATATATCATGATTATACACTTGAGTGCCCAAAACATGACAGACTGACCAGATGAAAGCTATGATCCATTATTGATGCCACTTGTTAAATCCACATCCATCAGTGTAGATGAAGGGGAGGAGACAGGTTAAGGATTTTTAAACCTCGAGACAATTGAGACATGGATTGTGTATGTGTGGCATTCAGAGGGTGAATGGGCAAGACAAAAGATTGAAGTGTCTTTGAACGGGGTATGGTAGTAGGTGCCAGGATGCACCGGTTTGTTTCAAGAACTGCAACGCTGCTGGGTTTTTTACGCTCAAACGTTTCCAGTGTGTATCAAGGCTTGTAAGTAAGCATTTCACGGTAAAGTCTACACTTGTTGTATTCGGCGCATGTGGCAAATAAAGTTTGATATGAAGAATGGTCGGTCCCCCACCCAAAGGACATCCAGCCAACTTGAATGAAATCAAATGGAAATTTAGACCACTATTAGTTGAGTCATGTGTTAGTGTTGGGCTGTAACAAAAGCCTATAAATACTACTGGTGTAATCCAACTAGTCAGGAGAGAAGCTTTGTAACACTATGTACCTTTTCTTGAACAACAGACTACACACCAGGCCGATTCTTTCATAGACAGTCGGGTTGGCTGTAATAAGATAGATGTGTAGTAAGCATAATACTCACTTCTTCTTGAACATGAGGAATCCTCCCGCTGTCATCAGTATCAGCAAAACGATAAAAATGACTGAACCAATGATAATCTTCAACATGTTGGATGGATCCACCCCTAAAAACACATCGCCATGGAAAAAGTCAGTTTTGGTCACATACAATTATTTTCTTAATTTTACTGTGCCTCGCTGTGCTCTAATATGTTTAGGAGATTTAGGCCAGGTTTCTGGTACTGCTAATGTAAAAGCTGTATATACAACTTATATTTGATTGATTCACTGATTGGTCAAGCGGTCTGTGGTGTGTGTGTATGTCTCTTACGCAGGTCTTCTACGTAGAAGTGTGTGGGGTCAGTCCAGGAGCCGTTTCCTGCCAGCGAGGTGGCTCGGATCCTCACGGTATAATTCCCAGGATGCACCACTCTCAGCTTGCAGCCCTCTGACTGCTGGTACATCTTCCTGGACACACAGTGGTGCAGCTCCTAGAACAAACACACACTTTATTTTCATTTATCTGCGTTGTAAGAGAGGAATTGGAGGGGACAGGAGAAGGGCTGAATAAGCCACTTAAGATATATATTTTTTGTTGATTGATTGAGAAGAGGAATTGATACAACAGGCCATGCCTAATAATAGACTTAAGATTGGGAGCAAATAGAATAGAATGTTTGTGTGAATCAGATGTGTTTTGAAATCATTGCATATAAGCCAGCCAATAATAAAACTAATGACCTGATTTGAGAAAAACATGTTTGTGCAATAACTATTATTTGAGAACCACCGGAGTGATTATGTTGTTTTCAACATCAGTGATGACTATGGCCTTTGCAGCGTTTCCATGGTAACTAAAACACAGCGCTGATGCAACATCGGGCTATTATTACTTTTCCATTAACGGTCCTATTCACTAAATGAGAGCACAGAGAGACTGTATTATATTAAGTGAGACTATAGGGCACATCCAGTGTTCAGTATTTGTCTGTTTGTGTGTGCGTGCATGCATGCGCCTGCTTGTGTGTGTGTTTATGCTTGCGTACCTGTGTGTGTTTGCATACGTGTGTGTATGCGTGTCTGCTTATGTGCCTGTGTGTCATGTATGAGAGCTCTCACCTCTGTGTCTCCCAGTCTCTTATAGTTGACTTCATACAGGATGATCATGCCGTTGGGGGCATTAGGCTCAAGCCACTTAATATGAACTGTGTACTCAGTCACGTCATAGCTGATGGGCCCCACTATGTCATCTGCTTTGTCTGTAGACAGGATACACAAGGTTTTAAAATGGCCTCATTACTATCCTACTACTACAAACATCCTTGGTCTACTGTGCAAAGGTAGACAAGAAATCATCATGTTAAACTGGTTTATTACTTCTTACAGTGGTTTCTTAAAGGGATACTTTGGTTTATTACTTCTTATAGTGGTTTCTTAAAGGGATACTTTGGGATTTTGGTAATGAGGGCCTTTTTCTACTTCCCCAGAGTCGAATTCACTTTTTATGCAAGCAGATACCACGGACTTCCAGTCATTGCGTTAACGCTAGTTAGCATTGGCTTGCGAAACTACGTCCAACTTTCTTCATACTGGACACAGAGACATCAAAATGGAATCCATGAGTTCATCTAACTCTGGGAAAGTAGATAAAAGGCCTCATTACCAAAGTATCGCTTTAAGTAGTGGGTGTGCGTGTATGTGTAGTGTACTAGTATGTAGATAGCCTCACCCTCAGGCATGGTGCGAGCTGAGACGAAGGCTGCCATACTGCAGCGTGAGGGGTCTGTGGGGTGGTTGCAGGCCAGCACATCGATCTGGTACGAGGTAAAGTGTCGGAGGCCAGAGATGACCGTAGACTCCTTGGAAAACACTGTCAGCTGGATTTTAGTGCTCTCCACACCATTTGCATCGTCACTGTCTGGGCTGCGGGTGGCGAAACCGTCGGACAGGGTGGTGGGCGTCGCCGCGAATGACGGTAGCGTCTGATTGGCTACGCCCACGGCGGAGCGGCGCTGTCTTGGTCTTGGAGGGAATGAGGGATAATCAATTAATTAATCAAATCAATCATTTATTTTATTATAACAACTATTTGCTATATATATCACACCATTATTGTTACGGTTTTCTTCCGTCGAAGGAGAGTCGGACCAAAATGCAGCGTGGTAAGTTAGATACATGTTTAATAACGAAAAAACACGATCAATACAAAAACAACAAACGGAACGTGAAAACCTAAACAGCCTATCTGGTGACAACTAACACAGAGACAGGAACAATCACCCACAAAACACTCAAAGAATATGGCTGCCTAAATATGGTTCCCAATCAGAGACAACGAGAATCACCTGCCTCTGATTGAGAACCGCCTCAGGCAACCATAGACTTTGCTAGAACACCCCACTAAGCCACAATCCCAAAACCTACGAAAAACCCCCATACATAAACACAACACAAAATAAACCCATGTCACACCCTGGCCTGACCAAATAAATATAGAAAACACAAAATACTAAGATCAGGGCGTGACAGAACCCCCAAGGTGCGGACTCCCGGCCGCACACTAAACCCATAGGGGAGGGTCCGGGTGGGCGTCTGTCCACGGTGGCGGCTCCGGCTCGGGACGTGGACCCCACTCCAACCAAGTCTTAGTCCCCCTGTAACGCGTCCTTTGATTGGCGACCCTCGCCGCCGACATTGGCCTAATAACCCTCACCAAGGACCCCACTGGACTGAGGGGCAGCTCGGGACTGAGGTAGAAGCTCGGGACTGGACTGACTGAGGGGAAGCTCGGGACTGAGGGGAAGCTCGGGACTGAGGGGAAGCTCGGGACTGAGGGGAAGCTCGGGACTGAGGGGAAGCTCGGCACTGAGGGGAAGCTCGGCACTGAGGGGAAGCTCGGCACTGAGGGGGGGAAGCTCGGCACTGAGGGGAAGCTCAGCACTGAGGGGAAGCCCAGCACTGAGAGGAAGCCCAGCACTGAGAGGAAGCTCAGGCAGGTAGTTGGCTCTGGCAGATCCTGGCTAGCTGGCGGTTCCGGCAGATCCTGGCTGACTGGCGGATCCTGGCTGAATGGCGGATCCTGGCTGAATGGCGGATCCTGGCTGAATGGCGGATCTGGAAGATCATGGCTGACTGGCGGATCCTGGCTGACTGGCGGATCCTGGCGGCTCTAGCTGCTCCATGCAGACTGGCAGCTCTGGCTGCTCCATGCAGACTGGCAGCTCTGGTTGCTCCATGCAGACTGGCAGCTCTGGTTGCTCCATGCAGACTGGCAGCTCTGACTGCTCCATGCAGACTGGCAGCTCTGACTGCTCCATGCAGACTGGCTGCTCCATGCAGACTGGCAGCTCTGCTCTGACTGCTCCATGCAGATTGGCAGCTCTGACTGCTCCATGCAGACTGGCAGCTCTGACTGCTCCATGCAGACTGGCAGTTCTGGCTGCTCCATGCAGACTGGCTGCTCCATGCAGACTGGCAGCTCTGGCTGCTCCATGCAGACTGGCAGCTCCATGCAGACTGGCATCTCTGGCTGCTCCATGCAGACTGGCAGCTCTGGCTGCTCCATGCAGATTAGCAGCTCTGGCTGCGCTGAACAGGCAGGAGACTCTGGCAGCGCTAAACAGGCGGGAGACTCCGGCAGCGCTGGAGAGGAGGAAGGCTCTGGCAGCGCTAAACAGGCGGGAGACTCCGGCAGCGCTGGAGAGGAGGAAGGCTCTGATAGCGCTAGACAGGCGGGAGACTCCAGCAGCGCTGGAGAGGAGGAAGGCTCTGGCAGCGCTAAACAGGCGGGAGACTCCGGCAGCCCTGGAGAGGAGGAAGGCTCTGGCAGCGCTAAACAGGCCGATACCGATTGTAATGAAAACTTGAAATCGACCCTAATTTATTGGCCATGCCGATCGGTTGACCTCTAGTGTGTGTACATGATGTGTTATGTTATGTTATGTTATGTTATGTATGCTGGTTCTTTTGTACCCTGATTACACAATTAACAAATTATAATTTATACAATAAAGACTTTGACTGATTGATTTGTCAATCAATCAATATCAATCAAATGGATTATATAAAGTCCTTTTTACATCAGCAGTTGTCACAAAGGGCTTATACAGAAGCCCAGCCTAAAACCCCCAAGAGCAAGCAATGCAGATGTAGAAGCACAGTGGCTGGGAAAAACTCCCTAGAAATGCAGGAACCTAGGAAGAAACCTAGAGAGGAACCAGGCACCGAGGGTGGCCAGTCCTCTTCTGGCTGTGCCGGGTGGAGATAATAAGAGTATATGGCTATTAAAGCCAGATCGTTCTTCAAGATGTTCAAACGTTCATAGATGACCAGCAGGGTCAAATAATAATCACAGTGGTTACAGAGGGTGCAACAGGTCAGCACCTCAGGAGTAAATGTCAGTGGGCTTTTCATAGCTGAGCATTCAGGTCAAGACAGCAGGTGCGGTAGAGAGAGAAATAGAGACATTTGTCCTTGATTGATTGACTGAGGTAGATGTCATACGTACTTGGGCTCGAAGACCTCGTTGTGAATGTAGTTCTCGAAGGTCTTGCGGTACTCTGAGTCCTCTGCCTCCTTCTTCAGCTGTTTGTCTGTTTTGGGACAGGCACAGCAGCGGCCACCCTGCCCCTCATCCTCAGTCTGGTTCCACTTGGCCTCCTCATCACTGTCCACTTGGGTGGGCACCCGTGACGGCAGCTTCATACCTGAAGGGAGGGAGGGAGAGACAGAGTCAGAGGCAAAGACGGACAGAGACACAGAGAGGCAGAGAGAGAAATAGACATACAAAGATGGAGACAGGAGGAGACATACAGAGAAAGGCAGACAAAGATGGAGACAGAGACAAGCGCACAGAGACAGGCACACAGAAACAGGCACACAGAGCCGGGGGAGCCTGTCATTAATTGTCAGCAATATCTTTGCTGGTTGATATACACCTACTCTGACATTATTCCCCTACAGACTAGTGTTGTCTAGACTCCTGACTGTTTGGGCGAGTGAGTGGGAGTAGAGGAGGAGAAGACATTAAAGTAGAGCATGTGTGTGTGCCACAGAGTGAGTGGCTGCCACTTGTTAGAAGGCCAAATCAGGTAAAGAACTATTCCATCCACCTCAATCACAGAACTTCACAGTCTCGCACACCCTGACCTTTCAACAGTGTTTTCCAAGTACAGTGCCTTGCGAAAGTATTCGGCCCCCTTGAACTTTGCGACCTTTTGCCACATTTCAGGCTTCAAACATAAAGATATAAAACTGTATTTTTTTGTGAAGAATCAACAACAAGTGGGACACAATCATGAAGTGGAACGACATTTATTGGATATTTCAAACTCTTTTAACAAATCAAAAACTGAAAAATTGGGCGTGCAAAATTATTCAGCCCCTTTACTTTCAGTGCAGCAAACTCTCTCCAGAAGTTCAGTGAGGATCTCTGAATGAGCCAATGTTGACCTAAATGACTAATGATGATAAATACAATCCACCTGTGTGTAATCAAGTCTCCGTATAAATGCACCTGCACTGTGATAGTCTCAGAGGTACGTTAAAAGCGCAGAGAGCATCATGAAGAACAAGGAACACACCAGGCAGGTCCGAGATACTGTTGTGAAGAAGTTTAAAGCCGGATTTGGATACAAAAAGATTTCCCAAGCTTTAAACATCCCAAGGAGCACTGTGCAAGCGATAATATTGAAATGGAAGGAGTATCAGACCACTGCAAATCTACCAAGACCTGGCCGTCCCTCTAAACTTTCAGCTCATACAAGGAGAAGACTGATCAGAGATGCAGCCAAGAGGCCCATGATCACTCTGGATGAACTGCAGAGATCTACAGCTGAGGCGGGAGACTCTGTCCATAGGACAACAATCAGTCAATTGCACAAATCTGGTCTTTATGGAAGAGTGGCAAGAAGAAAGCCATTTCTTAAAGATATCCATAAAAAGTGTTGTTTAAAGTTTGCCACAAGCCACCTGGGAGACACACCAAACATGTGGAAGAAGGTGCTCTGGTCAGATGAAACCAAAATTGAACTTTTTGGCAACAATGCAAAACGTTATGTTTGGCGTAAAAGCAACACAGCTCATCACCCTGACTACACCATCCCCACTGTCAAACATGGTGGTGGCAGCATCATGGTTTGGGCCTGCTTTTCTTCAGCAGGGACAGGGAAGATGGTTAAAATTGATGGGAAGATGGATGGAGCCAAATACAGGACCATTCTGGAAGAAAACCTGATGGAGTCTGCAAAAGACCTGAGACTGGGACGGAGATTTGTCTTCCAACAAGACAATGATCCAAAACATAAAGCAAAATCTACAATGGAATGGTTCAAAAATAAACATATCCAGGGGTTAGAATGGCCAAGTCAAAGTCCAGACCTGAATCCAATCGAGAATCTGTGGAAAGAACTGAAAACTGCTGTTCACAAATGCTCTCCATCCAACCTCACTGAGCTCGAGCTGTTTTGCAAGGAGGAATGGGAAAATATTTCAGTCTCTCGATGTGCAAAACTGATAGAGACAGACCCCAAGCGACTTACAGCTGTAATTGCAGCAAAAGGTGGCGCTACAAAGTATTAACTTAAGGGGGCTGAATAATTTTGCACTCCCAATTTTTCAGTTTTTGATTTGTTAAAAAAGTTTGAAATATCCAATAAATGTTGTTCCACTTCATGATTGTGTCCCACTTGTTGTTGATTCTTCACAAATAAATACAGTTTTATATCTTTATGTTTGAAGCCTGAAATGTGGCAAAAGGTCGCAAAGTTCAAGGGGGCCGAATACTTTCGCAAGGCACTGTACATGGAGTAACACATAGAAAACATAGCCAGCCAGGGTGTTCCGGACTGGGGTGAATTTCTTTTGTAGAATGAGCTCTATTTTGGTAGCCTCTGGTACATTCTAATGCCTTGATTCTATTCGAAATACACAACTAAATCATTGAAAACTTTAACGACTTTACCTCCCAGATTGGTAAAATGAGGTGTATTATTGAGAAAAAAGAAGAGACTTCACAATTAAAATGACTGAAAATGTATGAATTCAGCGTGTTAGTTGTTTTGGATATTGTAGGCCAGTGGTATTCAAAGTCGGGGTCGCGGGGAAATTGCAGTCAGGTCGCCTTTTTAGGTTATGGGGATTAAGAGTTCAGATTATTTCATGGGACAATATACAAATGACATTGAGAGAGATCATTTGAAAAATGTAACTTTATTGGGTAAATGTATTGGACATGATTTGGAAAGGCACACACCTGTCTATACAAGGTCCCACAGATGACAGTACAATGTCAGAGCGAAAACCAAGCCAGGAGGTCAAAGGAACTGTCCATAGAGCTCCGAGACAGGATTGTGTCATGGCACAAATCTGGGGAAGGATACCAAAAAATGTCTGCAGCATTGAAGGTCCCCAAGAACAGAGTGGCGTCCATCATTCTTAAATGGAAGAAGTTTGGAACCACAAAAAATGTATTCCTAGAGCTGGCCACCTGGCCGAACTGAACAATCGGGGGAGAAGGGCCTTGGTCAGGGAGGTGACTAAGAACCCGATGGTCACTGGCATAGACTGGGTGACCAGTCAGGATCGAGGGAAAGATGAACAGAGCAAAGTGTTGAGAGATCCTTGATGAAAATATGCTCCAGAGTGCTCAGGACCTCAGACAGGGGTGAAGGTTCACCTTCCAACAGGACAATGACCCTAAACACACAGCCAAGACAACACAGGAGTGGGTATGGGACAATTTTCTAAATGTCCTTGAGTGGCCCAGCCAGAGCCCAGACTTGAACCCTATCGAATATCTCTAGAGAGACCTGACAATAGTTGTGCAGCAACGCTCCCCATCCAACCTGACAGAACTTGAGAAGATCTGTAGGGAAGAATGGGAGGAACTCCCCAAATACAGGTGTGCCAAGCTTGTAGCATCATATCCAAAAAGACTTGAATCTGTAACCACTGCCAAAGGTGCTTCAACAAAATACTGAGTAAAGGGACTGAATACTTGCGTAAATGTGATATTTCTAAAAAACTGTTTTTGCTTTGTTATTATAGAGTATTGTGTGTAGATTGAGGGGGAAAAAACAACTGAATCCATTTTAGAATAAGGCTGTAACGTAACAAAATGTGGAAAAAGTCAATGCGTCTGAATATTTTACGAATGCACTGTAGTCCGAAACATTAGTCTTTCAATTGAGTTTGTGTCAAAAACCTAGGAAGAAAGGTTGTTCTGTCATGTAAACATAGATTCCCTGTTAAGAAACAATTTGGGGAGGAACCCAAGACCCGCCACCAGATTGTGCACTCCCACTTTTATACAAAGTCCGGCGCCCATTTTTACAAAAAAAAATTCACCTATATTTAACCAAGTTGGCCAGCTGAGAACAAGTTCTCATTTACAACTGCGACCTGGCCAAGATAAAGCAAACCAGTGCTACACAAACAACAACACAGAGTTACACATGGAATAAACAAACGTACAGTCAATAAATAACACAATATAAAAAATCTATATACGGTGTGTACAAATGAGGTAAGATTAGGGAGGTAAGGCAATAAATAGGCCGTAGTGGTGAAGTAATTACAATTTAGCAATTAAACACTGGGGTGATAGATGTGCAGAAGATGAATGTGCAAGTAGAGATACTGGGGTGCAAAGGAGCAAAAAAATAAATAACAATATGGGGATGAGGTAGTTGGATGGGCTATTTACAGTTGCAATGATCTGTGAGCTGCTCTGACGGCTGATGTTAGTGAGGGAGATATGAGTCTCCAGCTCAGTGATTTTTGCAATTTGTTCCAGTCATTGGCAGCAGAGAACTGGAAGGAAAGGCGGCCAAAGGAGGAATAGGCTTTGGGGGTGACCAGTGAAATATACCTGCTGGAGCGCGTTCTAAGGGTGGGTGCTGCTATGGTGACCAGTGAGCTGAGATAAGGTGGGTCTTTACCTAGCAAAGACTTATAGATGACCTGGAGCCAGTGGGTTTGGCGGCGAAAATGAAGCAAGGGCCAGCCAACGACAGCATATAGGTCACAGTGGTGGGTAGTATATGGGGCTTTGGTGACAAAACGGATGGCACTGTGATAGACTGCATCCAATTTGCTGAGTAGAGTGTTGGAGGCTATTTTGTAAATGACATTGCCGAAGTCAAGGATCGATAGGATGGTCAGTTTAACGAGGGTATGTTTGGCAGCATGAGTGAAGGATGCTTTGTTGCGAAATAGGAAGCCGATTCTAGATTTAATTTTGGATTGGAGATGTTTGATGTGAGTCTGGAAGGAGAGTTTACAGTCTAACCAGACACCTATGTATTTGTAATTGTCCACATATTCTAAGTCAGAACCGTCCAGAGTAGTGATGCTGGACGGACGGGCAGGTGGGGGCAGCGATCAGTTGAACTTAGTGCACTTAGTTTAACTCGCATTTAAGAGCAGTTGGAATAGAATAGACCTACAGGCTTCCCGAGTGGCACAGTGGTCTAAGGCACTGCATCACAGTGCTAGTTATGCCACCAGAGATTCTGTGTTCGAGCCCAGGCTCTATCGCAGCCAGCCGCGACAGGGAGGCCCATGGGGCGGCACATAATTGGCCCAGCGTCGTCCGGGTTAGGGAGGGTTTGGCCGGCAGGGATGTCCTTGTCTCATCGCGCACTAGTGACACCTGTGGCGGGCCGGGCGCAGTGCACGCTGACCAGGTCGCCAGGTGTACGGTGTTTCCTCCGACACATTGGTGCGGCTGGCTTCCGGGTTGGATGGGCGCTGTGTCAAGAAGCAGTGTGTGCGGCTTGGTTGGGTTGCGTTTTGGAGGACGCATGGCTCTCAACCTTCGCCTCTCCCGAGTCTGTACGGGAGTTGCAGCGATGAGACAAGACTGTAACTACTACCAATTGGATACCACAAAATTGTGGAGAAAAAAAAAAGGGGGGGGGGAATTATTATTATTATTTTATAAAATAAAAAAACAGAACTACAGGTATGACTGAAGAATGAAGGTGTTAAACATGAGCTTTAATACACAGAAAGCAGCAGTTGACAACTTCATTGTCAACGCTTTAATCAAATCAGTAGGCCATTTCACTATCTTTAATAATACCATATATGTATCAAATCAAATCAAATTTATTTATATAGCCCTTCGTACATCAGCTGATATCTCAAAGTGCTGTACAGAAACCCAGCCTAAAACCCCAAACAGCAAGCAATGCAGGTGTAGAAGCACGGTGGCTAGGAAAAACTCCCTAGAAAGGCCAAAACCTAGGAAGAAACCTAGAGAGGAACCAGGCTATGTGGGGTGGCCAGTCCTCTTCTGGCTGTGCCGGGTGGAGATTATAACAGAACATGGCCAAGATGTATCATGACATTAGCTTTTATAAACTTCAATCCATTTTCTTTTATCACTACCAATTGTTCCTGCAGTGAGTGTTCAACATAATCATTGAATGTTTTCATAATTTATCTGCAGATAATCGGCAAAAAGCAGTAGTAGCCTATCATTACGCAAATTAGGGAGCCAAATGAACGTCCCTCAAACCGATGCGTTCTGGTTCCGTGCCCCTAACAAATCCGATCAAACAGAACAACTCATCACTAGGCTACACTGACAAGTCACTTTAGCAGTCACTGACAAGTCTTCACGGGTTTAGAATCCGAGGAAAATACAAACAAGCTCTTTGGTTTACTTGTTCCGATGCGATACCATGGACATTATAACAATAATTAAGTGGATTTCAACTCATCGTTACCACTTACATTACATGGGAAGTGTAAATTCACTCACAGGAGACAATGAAGAAACATCATGGTCTCCCTCCCCCATGAAAATACATTTGACTGCAGCCAACCACGGTGTACAAAAATAACACAGGTATCGGCGAGGCGGGACAGACAGCAGACTGACAAACCAGCGGTTTCTCTGTCATCGCTCACTTTGTGACTGACAGGTACCTGTCCTACCAATAGATCACTAGATTATGCATATCGTTCGGGAGAAGCCTATACAGACTCTTCTGACTTGCGATTTAAAAGTTTTAAATGAAAAGAAACTTAGTTAATTAATGATGTGGAAAAAGTAGCTTACAATTAATCTGTTATCAGCTATTTAGACGCTTATGGAAAACACTGCCTTTCTGGCAGTAGTCCAATAGAGTAGAATATTCCACCGAAGAAGACACTCACACTCACCTTTCTGGCAGTAGTCCAATAGAGTAGAATATTCCACCGAAGAAGACACTCACACTCACCTTTCTGGCAGTAGTCCAATAGAGTAGAATATTCCACCGAAGAAGACACTCACACTCACCTTTCTGGCAGTAGTCCAATAGAGTAGAATATTCCACCGAAGAAGACACTCACACTCACCTTTCTGGCAGTTGTCAAACTAATGATAGTTGCATAACTATACTGAACAAAAATATAAACACAACATGTATAGTGTTGGTCCCATGTTTCATGAGCTGAAAATCAATGAAATTGTTGCATGTTGCATTTCTATTTTTGTTCAGTATACATGATGCCTATGAACCACCTTTCTGACTGAAGTTACATTTGTAAAACAGAATAGAACAGTCTCTCTAAAACACACCTTTCTGACAGTAGTCAAACTTGTAGAGCTCGCTGGCCTCAGGCTGCTGCTGACAGTACACCAGGTAGTGAGTGATGTTGCCGTTGGGGTCCGTTGGGGGCTTCCACTTCAGGATGATCTGAGAGGACGAGTTAGATGATGAGATGGGGTCCAGGGGCACGGATGGTTCTGGGGGAGAACACAGATACATACCATACGGGTTACTAATGTCTATGACAGAGAAACTCAAATCTGGACCTGATGTCCAATTCCACTGCTGATTTTCATACACCTGCCTTCGAATCTGAGACCGATTCAAACTTGGGACATCAGGTGAGTGCAATTAACTACCAGGTAAAAAAAAAGGTCCAGAATCAGATTTGAATATCCCTGGTCTATGATATAAACCAACTCAATTCTGTTAGTGCAGGGGTATTCAAATCGTGGCCTTGAGGTCTGTACACTGCTGCTATGTACTCATTCTTCCTTGCTAACCATTGAAGAATTTTAGACTGAGTGTACTCGGGCCAAATAACCAATCAACTAACTACTGGGGAGGATTGAGCACCAGCAGTCCTGCGTAAGTCAATGCCCAGACATGAACTCCCCTTTATTTAGTCAAATAACAATATGATAACCAACAAAAAGGTTCAGTGTTCGATATGCTTATTTCTAAATAACTATAGTGTATGTATCAGCAGTGGAAGGGGGAGGGGTAAAAACCTCAGGGTGAGTGACTGACAGGACAGAGAGTACCAGGCATCACTGTCTGTACCGGTGTGTGATGACATTCGGTCTGTGACTGATGATGATGGTGGTGACACCTACAGGGTACAGGTCAGACCACATTGTCAGACTCTGTTAGAGAACAATGAACAGTAAGTCTAATGACAAATTCTCCTCTCGAGGTGTGTGTGTGAGCGTTTGTGGGGGTGACGGAGTCGTGACACAGGACAGGTGCCTGACAGGCGAGGTGGGTGAAACTAGAAAAACCAGAACACCATGGAGAATGCACGCCACCCTCCAGCCAGCTTGTCGATAGTGCTGTGCCAGCTGCTATGACTTTAGAGAACAAAGATCATGTTTAATGAAAGCTTCTCCTAGAGGTATGTGTGGTTGATGGAGTCATGACACAAGACGGGGTGAACCCAGGTTCGGTTCAACCTCCACAAAGACAGAGAGACAGAGGTAGCCTGGATGCCAGCCAAACATAACGTGACAATGAGTGACAAGGACTTAATAAAGCGGAAACAGATGCGGGACCAGGCTAGAGACGAGAACGGTGAAACTGTAATTACAGTAGAACACTGTTTGAACTGCAACTAGAACACCCTTGACATGCCTGCCCGCCTCCGATGGCTGTGTGCCAACTGTGGCCTCACACGCGGCACTGTAATGTGGTTTATCAGGAAGGAAGGAGACAACGCACAACAAGTACAAAGGAAGCCAGTCAGACTAACTTAGACACCTGTCTGTGTTCAACCCTAAATCACAGCCTGTCCTCTGGAGACACACACAGTGACACACACAGTGACACACACACACAGGGAGATCTAAATGCACGCAGGGTGACACACATACACAGACAGACACACACACACACACACACACACACAGGGTGACATCAGATTCATGACCTCAGCTTGTGTGACTTCAGACATTGGGCACAAAGCAGAGACACAATGAGACTGGGAGGTACAAGTAGCACTCCTGTCTCATCATCATTTCCTTCCTCTTCCCTGTTCTCGTGCCATTAGCTATGACACACCTCAGCTAACAGTCGAGGTGAGGCAGAGGACAACAGCCAATCTACCAGCTACTGTAGCTCTTATACCACTTATCCTAACCAGGGGTGGTCAAATCCTACCTTTGACTCTGGAGAACCTGCTAGCCAATTAATATATTGGATAGTCCACTCACCAGTTGGTCTGATTAAGGGGTTGGGGGGTGAGGGCTTGAGATCACCAGAGAGAATGAGGAGTCTTACTCACAGAATTGAATGAAGAACTGTATGGTTGCATCACAAATGTCACCCTATTCCTTATATGGTGTACTACTTTCGACCAGGGTCCATAATGGTCAGAAGTAGTGCACTATATAGGAAATAGGGTGCAATTTGAGAGGTAGCCAATATCTCAATAAGGGCTCTTACTGGTGGCGTTGGTCCTGACGTAGATGATCTTGCTCTTTGCCCCGAGGACCTGGTGTTCATCAGAGGCAGAGAGCTGGGTCTTGACCATGATGGCATACTGCGTCCAGGGCTTCAAAGACAAGATCAGGGTACCTGGAAGGAACAATAGTATTGGTACATGTTGCAGCACGGACACTATTGAGCGAAACACTTGTTGTTCTTACCTTGCTACTACAGTGAATCGGGGTACCTGGAACAATATTACTAGGATGTTGCAGCACGGACACTATTGAGCAAAACACTGGTTGTTCCTTCCTTTCTACTACAGTGACCCGTATGTACCTGTACTGTATGCTGAAAGTTGTCAAATATGAATGGCTAAGCAGCTAAAATAATTTAACCGTCCATCCATTCTGTATAGTTGTTAGACAGATTGACAGACAGGTGACACTCATGATGGATTAAAGATAGACTCAGCTAAATGCAAGACTTCGCCCTCACACAGTCACACACAGCATCATCGCACGTGCAAGAGTTCATGCTGTTACAGCATGGTAGCCAGGGCACCAAAACATAGGAGAAGTTGAGCCTCTCACTTCAACGCTCTTAGTTGTTGTGGAAATTGACCCACTTATACTCTTTACTTTCTGCAGCTACGTCATATTGCTGAGTCTACCTTTAATCAACCGAAACCATTGTTTTTGTCCATTTTTATTTATGCACATTTTGGGGAATCATGTCTTAATAAACATAATATTTCTGCATCCAAACCTCCATTTTGGATTTCCCCCAAGATGTTGACAGTGTACAGGCATCTATCCTTTCCAATACAGAAGAGAATGAAACGTCACCTGGCTCCACCTGTGGGTTGCCCTCTGTAGCCCGGGCTGGAGGATCCAGGTCAACTATTACCCAGTTAGAACCACACGCGTCCTGGCCGTCAAACTCTGTCACGTTGCGGTAGGGCCTGGGAGAGGGGAGAGACACAGAATAGCATAGATAAGAAATAAGGAGACACACATACTGCTCCAAAAAGGTCCTTAGAAAGGAGGAATTGTACTAGGCTCCAGACTACATTGAATATTCTGCAAAGTTCTTCAGAAAGGAAGTGGTTAAATGGTATTAAGTTCCTAGGGACGACTGTTTGTGGCCCATAGTGTACTGATACAATTAAAACTCCACTTCTCTGGAAACTGCTCATTCCCAAAAGTAACTTGAGGGCTTTGGACTCCAGCTGCCCTTCTGAAAAATTATTTCAGATGGCACAGTCATGTCCGACACACACACACACAAACGTGTGTACTTACGCTTCCTTGTAGAAGAGCATGAAGCCCAGCAGGTCTCTGAAGTCAGGAGGCCAGAACGGTTCCCACCTGATCACGATCTTATCATGTGTGGCACGCACCTGAGTGAACCTTAACTCCTGGTTCTCACCTGAGAGTCACACACACACACACACGATATGGTCAGTACTACACTATCCTAGGTCTGTGACACACCACAGACATACGTACGTGTGTGTGCACAAGCATGTGTGTGGGGCGGCAGGTAGCCTTGCGGCTAGAGCGTTGGGCCAGTGATGAAAAAGGTCGCTGGTTTGAATCCCCGAGCCGACTAGGTGAAAATCTGCTGATGTGCCCTTGAGCAAGACACTTAACACTAACTGCTCCTGTAAGTTGATCTGGATAAGAATGTCTGCTAAATGACTCAAATAAAAAAAACATATAATATATATATATATATATATATATATATAAAGTGTGTTCATCTCTGCAAATTTGTGTGTTGGCATTCATGCGTGTGTGTACTCAAGACTGTATGCTCCTTACAGGAGGCCTGGTCTCCATTGGTCTTGGATACGATGTCGTTCTTGTGCTGTCTGTCTTTGGTGCCTGTCACCTCCTCCATCTTGCGGATCTCTGACATGCAGAGCTTAATGTTGAGTTGAAAGAACATGCGTCCCTGGAGGATGGTCAGGTTGTGTTTGTTCCAGTCCCACAGCTGACGCAGGTTCTGGTTGTCTAACGCATAGAACGAGTAACCCCTGGGGAAGAAACAGACACCAGGGTTGGGGTCAATTCCATTCAAATTCAAGTCAATTCAGAAAGTAAACCAAATTCCAATTCATTAAATATAATTGGAATTGGAATTCCTGTGTACTTTCTGAATTGACTGGAATTGACCCCAACCCTGACAGACACATTATACTGATGTATTTTTAAGTGTATTTTAAGTATTACTGACAGATATAGTTTAGAATATGAGAGGAGGAGGAGGAGGAGGAGGAGTAAGAGGAGCAGAAAGAGAAAGAAGCGAACTGCAGGGCTTGGAAGAAGAAAGTTGGAGGAAGAGGACGAGAAGGAAAGTCAACTAACCCGTCTATCAGTGTGTCCCCTCTGATGACCTGTAGTTTGCGGAGGAAGGAGAGAGAGACGAGGGCGTAGGAGCGCCGGACAGTCAGATACCCTGTTATCTCCTCCAACTGACCAAGGTTAGCCTCCAGCTCTGCTGCTATGTTATCTACACACGCACACAATCAAATGATTATTAACTTAGAAGGAACTTTGGTTACAAGCAGGGGTGACATAATGACACACACATATACTTGTAAATTAGACAAGGGCTCAGAATACTCACTTCCCCCTCTGAGGTTGATTTCCATGCTGCCGTTGAGCACGGTGCATCCTCTCAGAGCCTGTGCTGCTGTCACAGAGTCCACCATCTTCTGGCCCATACACACCTTAGGACACAGCCCAGCACATGGAGTACAGATTAACCTGCAGGAGGAGATGGAGAGAGCACACACGTCAGATATGGATTTTTCCCCTCATCCCTACAGTAGAGAATCGCAATATTATTTTTTGCAATTTTATATTGATACTCTGACTCCAAGTACCTATTAGTAAAAAAATTGCTAGGTAGTTAACATTAGCTAGCCCTAAATCTGCTGTACCTGCGCCAAAACTACAGATTGTTTTAAAATGTTTGAAATGGTGTGAGGTCCCTGGCAATTCCCAGCCCTAAGGTCATACGGTACAAACACACACAAGTCCGAAAACACACTCTTGGGGTAGACACACAGACTAACACAGTCACCGAGTTCGACTCACAGGAGGTGGGAACCACTTCACAGACATAATCAGACTCTCACTTGGCGGTACACGCACACACGCACGCACACACACGCGAGCAGAGTTTGCCCAACAGCTACTCTATAACCTCAAGTCACCTCACGATGAATTGAAGGAAGTAGGCAATAATCCTTCCATCTACCCCTCAACCTTCCCAGAGAGAGGGAGAGAGGGAGAGAGGATGAGAGCGAGGACTACTCTATAACCTAACAATGGAGTTAAGTTCAATCTTTCATAAGAGAGAAGTATACAATGTCGTACGCCCTGACCAAGCCCTTCAACCTTCAAACACAGAGCCAAACCATTCACGATGTGTCAAGGTAGTTTTTATGCTGACTGGTTTGAGAGGTGAGAGAATGATCTGGTCTAGTGAGCACACAAGCGCGCGCACACTCAGTATGTTATCCACACACACGCACACACTCTGGCAGCAGCATCGAGGAAGAGGACATTTGTCTTCCAACCTTTGTTGTTGGGTTCAGTGTGCGTTTCTCCTAGGGCTGTGTCCGACTAAAGTAAAACGTTTCTCTATCTCTCTCTCTCAATCTACACACAATACCCCATAATGACAAAGCAAAAACAGGTTTTAAGAAATGTTTGCAAATGTATTTTTAAAAATCTAGTGAAATATGACATTTACATAAGTACCAGATCCTTTATTCAGTACCTTGTTGAAGCACCCTTTGGCAGCGATTACAGCCTCGAGTCTTCTTGGGTATGACGCTACAAGCTTGGCACATTTGGGGAGTTTCTCCAATTCTTCTCTGCAGATCCTCTCAAGCTCTGTTAGATTGGATGGGGAGTGTCGCTACACAGCTATTTTCAGGTCTCTCCAGAGATGTTTGATCGGGTTCAAGTCCGGGCCACTCAAGGACAATCAGAGACTTGTCTCGAAGCCACTCCTGCGTTGTCTTGTCTGTGTGCTTAGGGTTGTTGTCCTGTTGGAAGGGGAATCTTCGCCCCCAGTCTGAGGTCCTGAGTGCTCCATTCACCTTTCCCTCAATCCTGACTAGTCTCTCAGTCCCTGCTGCTGAAAAACATCCCCACAGCATGATGCTGCCACCACCATGCTTCACCGTAGGGATGGTGCCATGTTACCTTCAGATGTGACACTAGGCATTCAGGCCAAAAGGTTCAATCTTGGTTACATTAGATCAGAGAATCTTGTTCTCATTGTCTGAGACAATTTAGTTGCCTTTTGGCAAACTCCAAGTGAGCTGTCATGTGCCTTTTACTGATTAGTGGCTTCCGTCTGGCCACTCTACCATAAAGACCTGATTGGTGGAGAGTTGCAGAGAGGGTTGTCCTGATGGAAGGTTCTTCCATCTCCACAGAGGAACTCTGGAGCTCTGTCAGAGTGACCATCGGGTTCTTGATCACCTCTCTGAACAAGGCCCTTCTCCCCTGATTGCTCAGTTTGGCAGGGGGGCCAGCTCGAGGAAGAGTCTTTGTGGTTCCAATCTTTTTCCATTTAAGAATGATGGAGGCCACTGTGATCTTAGGACCTTCAATGCTGCAGAAATGTTTTGGTACCCTTCCCCAGATCTGTGTCTCGACAAAATCCTGTCTTTGATCTCTACGGACAATTCCTTGACCTCATGGCTTGTTTTTTGCTCAGACATGCACTGTCAACTGTGAAACCTTATATAGACAGGTCTGTGCCTTTCAAAATCATGTCCAATCAATTGAATTTACCACAGTTGGACTCCATTCAAGTTGTAGAAATATCTCAAGGATGATCAATGGAAACAGGATGCAACGGAGCTCAATTTCGAATCTCATTTGCAAATGGTCTGAATTCTTATGTAAATAAGGTATTTCTGGGGTTTTTTTTATATAAATTTGCAAACATTTCTAAAAAAAACTATTTTCGCTTTGTCATTATGGGGTATTATGTCTCGATTGATGAGTGAAAAAAATCATTAAATCCATTTTAGAATAAGGCTGTAACGTAACAAAATGTGGAAAAAGTCAAGGGGTCTGAATACTTTCTGAATGCACTGTACATCAAGATCCACAAATGGGCACATTTATAGGCTCCATTTGTGAGCAGACCAGATAGCCCAGGCCTACTTCTATGCGTAATCAAGTGCGCGTCCTTACTCAACAATGACATGAGCGCTCCAAACAAAAGAAAATGAATGAATTTACAAAAGTCGAACTTGAATTCCATAAACCAAATCTTGTATCTGTAGCATAGGTTATGCGCTCTGCAAACAACGTGTCCACTCCAACAATGAGAACAGTAAACGACTTTAATAATAATGTATTGAATGCATTAACAGAAATTACCATAACCCAACCAACATTGTACATTAGAAATTATGGGAATTAACAGTAAATGTACTACTGGTGATATATGCAATGGAGAATTGATAGACTTACAATCAAAGGGAAAACAATTCACACAATGAAGTTCTGAAACAATGAATGTGCATGAATTGGCTGGAGAGAGTGCATTCTGGAGAGAGACATGCGTTGTGAATCTTAGACACACTCCCCTTCCTCTTGGACTCCGCCATCCCCGTTGCCTCTGCAATGGATAAGCCCACTGAGACAGGCACAAATCAGCCAGGTGTCTTGTGTGCCCCCTCCCAAAAATATACGCGTTACTGCTCGATTAAAAATCAATAGCCTATCGACCAAACAATCGTACAGTCAACTAAATGGGGTCAGGTCTAGTTTCTTCCTGCAGCATTTGTAGCATATTTTCATGGAAACGTGTGTCCGTGTGTGATTTGCTAAAACTAATACGTGAGGAGTGGCGGTATGTGGTGTTGGATAGAGCAACACTGTTGTAGCATCAGCAAATGACCCCAGTATATAGTGCACTATAGTCACTATGGGGGCCCTGGTCAAAAGTAGTACACTAAATAGGGAAAAGGGTGCCATTTGGGATGCATTCAATAATGATAGGCAGGCGGGATGACTTACAACACTACTTATTATGTATAGTGAGAGCGAGAGTGAGTGAGAGAGGAGAGAGCGAGCGAGCGAGGAAAAGAGTTGGGATAGTGGAGGGAGAGGGTGAGAGTAGAAAAATATGTGTGAGAGAGAGAGAGAGACACGGAGAGAGAGAGCGAGACACGGAGAGAGAGAGAGAGAGAGAGAGAGAGAAAGGGAGAGACACAGAGGGACAGAGAGACACGGGGAGAGAGAGAGAGAGAGAGAGAGAGAGAGAGAGAGAGAGAAGAAATAGAGAGAGAGAGAGAGAGGAGATATAGAGAACAGAAGGAGAGATTTGAGGAGAGGACAATGGGTGGTGAAATGCAGGCCATAACCTGTGGGGCCATCAGACTCCAGCTACCCAGCCACCAACCTTGGCCCACCCTCCAGCCTGCCCCTCCCCAACCACACAGCCAGCGCCTACCCAGCAAGCCACGCTGTCACAAAAGACACCAAGGCCTGAAGAGGCCAGACCCATCTCTGTCCAACTAATGATTAGTGTGTCTGGAGTCTGTCTCGCTCGCTCGCTCGCTCGCACGCACGCACGCACACACACAGTAGATGAAGGTCACTGTGATAAACACACCCAGATTCTTCTCTCTAGTTGCTAGCCAGGATTAGAATGCACACAAGCACACACACACACAACCTTAAACATTGTTATTGGCAAATCAATGAGCACTGTAGCCTAGCCCTGCATGAGTGACTGTCTCAGCTGGCTTAGTTCAGACTGGATCAGCTATGGAGTGGAGACAGCAATAGCAAACAGAATTGAAATGCTATGAGGAATTTATTCTGTAGCCCAACACAAAACACTGCACACACACACACACACACACAATCACCACTGCCCTGTTTTCCCTGCCTGCTTTGCTAGCTGCTCTGACCTGAACTTGCTGAACTGTCTGCATAGCGAATACACTGTGCCAACCAACGCCTCCACACTCCCACTGCAGCGCCGCACATGCGCACACACACACAGCCGTTGTACAACAGAGGAGCCTTGCAGTGCTGCACTGTACAGCAGAAATTAGCAGGACATGATGCAAAGAGCTTTTGCAGCATTTCGATCTAACTGGCAGAACTCCTCTGAAACCACACTGAGACGGCTGCAGACACGTACATATTGAGACGGCTGCAGACACGTACATATTGAGACGGCTGCAGACACGTACATATTGAGACGGCTGCAGACACGTACATATTGAGACGGCTGCAGACACGTACATATTGAGACGGCTGCAGACACGTACATATTGAGACGGCTGCAGACACGTACATATTGAGACGGCTGCAGACACGTACATATTGAGACGGCTGCAGACACGTACATATTGAGACGACTGCAGACACGTACATATTGAGACGACTGCAGACACGTACATATTGAGAAGACTGCAGACACGTACATATTGAGAAGACTGCATATGTACAAATTCCTTTCCCATACACCATCTTGTGCAAATGCAAATGTAATGGTTTTCACTTTAGCATTAACATTAGGTAGGAGATTTTAAGTGGTGTATAGAGTAGACTTACCCTTCATTGTTGAGCTGACAATATAATTCATACAGCATACAAACAACAGTACTTAGGCTCACGTGCTAGAGTTGATGGTGGTGTATAGTACTGTATTATAGACTTACATAGTGGAGTTGACCGTGGTGTAGAGTTGAATATACAGTAAGTAGACTTACGTGGTGGAGTTGACAGTAGTATATCCGGAGGGGCACTCAGGTATACAGGCTCCGTTGTGGATAACATACTCATGGCAGTCGCTGCTCTTGCTCTGCTTACACTTGTTGTGGAGGTCCTGGCAGAAGGAGAAGGGGACGCAGCGCCAGCCCCTATAGGTATAATATCCCTGGGGACAGCGGTCCACACAGGCCTCCTGGTATTAGGGAATAGGGATGAGTTGATGGAAAGCATCCACATAAATTCAATTCAGTATAACACGTTTAAGTGCTATTTTCCATTGCTGGACAGACATATGTTTAAATAAAGTTTAAATAAACACGATTCTGTTTTGATTCAGCTTCCCCCCCTCCAGCAATAGATAAGTAAGATTGTGTCTAGTATGCACGCACGCACGCATCTAACTATATTTCACAGGGAAAACTCAGGTTAATAAATCTACAGGTTAATAAAATACATCTCTAGCACCCATCAAGAATTTGAATTCTTGAAGAATGAAAACTTTATTGCCATGTAACAAATGTTACTCAAGTGTGTTGAACTCCTCCATACGGTACCTGGTGCTGGAGGTTCTTGCAGGCTACACAGCTGCTGCTGTTCTGGGGCTCAGAGCAGCCCCCCAGACATGACTCATGGCAACACTGGTTGTCCTTGGTACAGGCCCGGTGCTTACAGCTGGGGGCACACTGTGGAAGTGCAGAAGGGGGGTTAGTGACAGGATTTACATAGAAAGTATTGGGACAGTGAATTTTGTTGTTGTTTTGGCTCTGTCCTCCAGCACTTTGGACTTGAAATGATACAATGACTATGAGGTTAAAGTGCAGACGCAGCTTTAATTTGAGGGTATCTTCATCCATATTGGGTGAACCGTTTAAAAATTACATCCCTTTTTTTTCATCCCTCCATTTTAGGGGACCAAAAGTATTGGGACAAATTCACTTGTGTGAGTATTAAAGTAGTAAAAAGTTTAGATCCATATTCATAGCATGCAATGACTATATCAATTTGTGACTCCACACATTTGTTGGATGCATTTGCTGTTTGTTTTTGGTTATTTTTCTGATTATTTTGTGCCCAATAGAAATGAATGGTAAATAATGTAGTGTGTCATTTTGGAGTCACTTTTATTGTAAATAAGAATAGAATGTTTCTAAACACTTTTGCATTGTGGATGTTACCAATGTGGATGTTACCATGAATATACAGAGGAGGTTAACATTTGGGGGGTATGATATTTGCGTGTTTAACTTTCTTACTCAGAATTTGATATATATGAATGTACAAAACATGCTCTTTCCATGACAGCCTGATTAGGTGAATCCTGGTGAAAGCTATGATACCTTATTGATGTCACTTGTTAAATCCACTTCAAATCAGTGTAGATGAAGGGGAAGAGACAGGTTAAGGATTTTTAAGCCTTGAGACAATTGAGACGGACTGTGTATGTGTGCCATTCAGAGGGTGAATGGGCAAGAAAAAAGATTGAAGTGCCTTTGAACAGAGTATGGTAGTAGGTGACAGGCGCACCGGTTTGAGTGTGTCACCGGTTTTTCACGTTCAACAGTTTCCAGCTTCTAGTGTCATTATAGTCCTAACAGGAATGGTCCACCACCCAGAGTACATCAAGCCAACTTGACACAACTATGGGAAGCATTGGAGTCAACATGGGAGAGCATCCCTGTGGAACACTTTCGACACTTTGTAGAGTCCATGCCTGTTCTGTGCAACTCAACATGAAGAAGTTGTTCCAAATGTTTTGTACACTCAGTATATGTGTTGGACCCAGGTTTGCTGTGAAGACATTGAATGCTACTGATGCCTTCCCCTTTCTAACAATGTGACCTAGCTACATACACACACACACACTTCATCTAGTGCCAAGCTGCCAAGAATAAACTGGTTGAGTGCTCACACACATGTACACACACACAGTAAAGTTCAGTGCCATCGCTGAGGTGCAGAGCCAGTTGGCACTGGCAGTGTGTGTGTCAGAGAGAGGTGACTGCCTGTCCACCAGATTAGCTCATCCCATATAGTCCTATCGAGACAGATTAAGATTGACCAGCAGCCTAACGAGGGGCTCAGGTCAGGCCACAAGGACTGTTGGAGTCTGTGTGCATGAATAACAGACTGAACAAGCAAACTGCGCACACACACACTTACACACCTAAAGATATAGCTCTACGAAAATGCAGAGCAAAACAGAACAAAACAAAACAGTGGGGTAATGACAGATAATAGAACTGCATCAAATGTTTCCTCTGTTCAAATCCTAGACAGAGGGGTTTAGATACACACATTTCTGAATGAGAAGCTTACATCGACAATAAAATCATCTTGACGTATTTTCTCTGAATTTTGGGTGTTCCCTCTGCCTCTCCTTTCCTCTCCAGTCTCTCAACTCAGCTGCAACATAGACGACCCCTCCCATCCAAATAAAAATCCACACACACACTGCCGCTCCCTCTAACAGACTGCAGGCCTACACACAGCAATCAGACTCCTGATCCAGTAAAGGGAGTAGACTCCACTCTGTAGTACAGCAGCAGCCGCAGATCCACCCTCAGCTTTAACCAATGTGTTGTCTGGTTGGGGAAGCTAGCCATTCAAATGACCTCTCCCCACTCAGAAGAGGAGCTGCTGAGAGTTAACCGTTTAAGTGCTGGAGACACTGCTACTGCTCTCAGTCACTCACACAGTGGCACAGAGGCAGCTTGCATGAAAAGTAAAACCTGAGCCACATAGTAACAGACAGACACTTCCCTTTGATGCGCACACACATACAAAAACTGACCCACTCCATCTCGTCAGTGTGGCAGTGAGGAATTGTCATGAGGAGAGACACGGGCTGTGTCCAAAATGACACCCTATTCCCTGTATAGTGCAATACTTTTGTCCAGAGCCCTATGGGCCCAATAGTGCACTATATAGTGAATAGGGTGCCATTTCGCACAAGCCACTGAGATTGCTACGCCACTGCTTATAACTATCGAAGATGTGTCAAAAAAATTATCCTGAACCAAAATATAAATGCAACAGTTTCCAATAATTTACTAAGTTAATTAATTACTTAATTCAGCCCTAATATAAGGATTTCACATGTCTGGGAATGCAGATATGCATCTGTTGGTCACAGATACCCGGTCACAGATAGTCATAGAGTTGTTCAGGCTGTTGATTGTGGCCTGTGGAATGTTGTCCCACTCCACTTCAATGGCTGTGCAAAGTTGCTGGATATTGTTGGAAACTGGAACACGCTGTCATACACGTCAGAGCATCCCAAACATGCTCAATGAGTGACATGTCTAGTGAGGATGAAGGCCATGGAAGAACTGGGACATTTTCAGCTTTCAGGAATTGTGTACAGATCCTTGCGACATGGGGCCGTGCATTACCATGCTGAAACATGAGGTGATGGCGGTGGATTAATGGAATGACAGTGGGCCTCTGAGTCTTGTCATGGAATCTCTGTGCATTCAAATTGCCATCCCTAAAATGCAATTGTGTTCGTTGTCTATAGCTTACGCCTGCCCATACCCTAAACCCACCACCACTATGTGGCACTGCTCTCAACATTGACATCAGCAAACCACTCGCCCCACAAAGCCATACACATGGTCTGAGGTTGTGAGGCCGGTTGGACATACTGCCAAATTCTCTAAAATGACATTTGAGGCGGCTGATGGTAGAGAAATGAACATTCAAATCTCTGGCAACCGCTCTGGTGGACATTCCTGAAGTCAGCATGCCAATTGCACACTCCCTCAAAACTTGAGAAATGTGTGGCATTGCGTTGTGTGACAACTGCCCATTTTAAGGTGGCCTTTTATTGTCCCCAGCACAAGGTGCACCTGTGTAATGATCATGCTGTTTAATTAGCTTCTTGATAAGCCACACCGGTCGGGTGGATGGATTATTCTTTGCAAATGAGAAATGCTCACTAACAGATGTAAACAAATGTGTGCAAGCTTTGCATTTGGTTTGCTAACTTCCTAGCTAAGTGGCTAGATGTCAAGACCAAACTTCTCAGTTAGAGCAGAGACATTCTAGCCTGAGTACCAGTCTCCTTAGCTAACATTCCACTCCTTGTCAATGTCAAAGTAACTGGCCTTTCTGCCATCTAAAAATATGAACATTTATCATTAATGACCTGACGGAGAACAGAGGAGTGGATCCTGATTCGATAACCCACAGCTATCCTCCAATCATAAAGATTATCCAAATATTCAAACTCACAAAAGTTTGTATCCGGTTGCTAAGCAACTGTTTGTTTGTCCAGTTGAAACCAGTCTGTCAAAAGTTGTTAGGTCACGTCTAAATTGTCAAACTAAATACATACTGCAATTCCAACCACAAAATCTTTTTGCTTATAATTTGAACCTCAAAATACAACAATTTGACTAGCTAACTGCTAAATGTTTGTTTTTTACTTCGCTATAAATTCGAATTCTATTTGAGGCTCCACATGTTGTCATGAAAAACACATTGGAAATACTTATCTTCATTGATCTTTTTTACTACAAAGCATTGAAACATGCCATTTTCACATACAGTGGGGCAAAAAAGTATTTAGTCAGCCACCAATTGTGCAAGTTCTCCCACTTAAAAAGACGAGAGAGGCCTGTAATTTTCATCATAGGTACACTTCAACTATGACAGACAAAATGAGGAAAAAAAATCCAGAAAATCACATTGTAGGATTTTTAATTAATTTATTTGCAAATTATGGTGGAAAATAAGTATTTGGTCACCTACAAACATGCAAGATTTCTGGCTCTCACAGACCTGTAACTTCTTTAAGAGGCTCTCTGTCCGCTCGTTACCTTTATTAATGGCACCTGTTTGAACTTGTTATCAGTATAAAAGACACCTGTCCACAACCTCAAACAGTCATGCTACAAACTCCACTATGGCCAAGACCAATGAGCTGTCAAAGGACACCAGAAACAAAATTGTAGACCTGCACCAGGCTGGGAAGACTGAATCTGCAATAGGTAAGCAGCTTGGTTTGAAGAAATCAACTGTGGGAGTAATTATTAGGAAATGGAAGACATACAAGACCACTGATAATCTGATCTGGGGCTCCACACAAGACCTCACCCCGTGGGGTCAAAATGATCACAAGAACGGTGAGCAAAAATCCCAGAACCACACGGGGGGATCTAGTGAATGACCTGCAGAGAGCTGGGACCAAAGTAACAAAGGCTACCATCAGTAACACACTACGCCGCCAGGGACTCAAATCCTGCAGTGCCAGACGTGTCCCCCTGCTTAAGCCAGTACATGTCCAGTTTGCTAGAGAGCATTTGGATGATCCAGAAGAAGATTGGGAGAATGTCAGATGAAACCAAAATATAACTTTTTGGTAAAAAAAATATTTAAAAAACTCAACTGGTCGTGTTTGGAGGACAAAGAATGCTGAGTTGCATCCAAAGAACACCATACCTACTGTGAAGCATGGGGGTGGAAATATCATGCTTTGGGGCTGTTTTTCTGCAAAGGGGCCAGGACGACTGATCCGTGTATAGGAAAGAATGAATGGGGCCATGTATCGTGAGATTTTGAGTGAAAACCTCCTTCCATCAGCAAGGGCATTGAAGATGAAACGTGGCTGGGTCATACAGCATGACAATGATCCCAAACACACCGCCAGGGCAACGAAGGAGTGGCTTCGTAAGAAGCATTTCAAGGTCCTGGAGTGGCCTAGCCAGTCTCCAGATCTCAACCCCATAGAAAATCTTTGGAGGGAGTTGAAAGTCCGTGTTGCCCAGCAACAGCCCCAAAACATCACTGCTCTAGAGGAGATCTGCATGGAGGAATAGGCCAAAATACCAGCAACAGTGTGTGAAAACCTTGTGAAGACTTACAGAAAACGTTGACCTCTGTCATTGCCAACAAAGGGTACAGTGCCTTGCGAAAGTATTCGGCCCCCTTGAACTTTGCGACCTTTTGCCACATTTCAGGCTTCAAACATAAAGATATAAAACTGTATTTTTTTGTGAAGAATCAACAACAAGTGGGACACAATCATGAAGTGGAACGACATTTATTGGATATTTCAAACTCTTTTAACTAATCAAAAACTGAAAAATTGGGCGTGCAAAATTATTCAGCCCCTTTACTTTCAGTGCAGCAAACTCTCTCCAGAAGTTCAGTGAGGATCTCTGAATGATCCAATGTTGACCTAAATGACTAATGATGATAAATACAATCCACCTGTGTGTAATCAAGTCTCCGTATAAATGCACCTGCACTGTGATAGTCTCAGAGGTCCGTTAAAAGCGCAGAGAGCATCATGAAGAACAAGGAACACACCAGGCAGGTCCGAGATACTGTTGTGAAGAAGTTTAAAGCCGGATTTGGATACAAAAAGATTTCCCAAGCTTTAAACATCCCAAGGAGCACTGTGCAAGCGATAATATTGAAATGGAAGGAGTATCAGACCACTGCAAATCTACCAAGACCTGGCCGTCCCTCTAAACTTTCAGCTCATACAAGGAGAAGACTGATCAGAGATGCAGCCAAGAGGCCCATGATCACTCTGGATGAACTGCAGAGATCTACAGCTGAGGTGGGAGACTCTGTCCATAGGACAACAATCAGTCGTATATTGCACAAATCTGGCCTTTATGGAAGATTGGCAAGAAGAAAGCCATTTCTTAAAGATATCCATAAAAAGTGTTGTTTAAAGTTTGCCACAAGCCACCTGGGAGACACACCAAACATGTGGAAGAAGGTGCTCTGGTCAGATGAAACCAAAATTGAACTTTTTGGCAATAATGCAAAACGTTATGTTTGGCGTAAAAGCAACACAGCTCATCACCCTGACCACACCATCCCCACTGTCAAACATGGTGGTGGCAGCATCATGGTTTGGGCCTGCTTTTCTTCAGCAGGGACAGGGAAGATGGTTAAAATTGAAGGGAAGATGGATGGAGCCAAATACAGGACCATTCTGGAAGAAAACCTGATGGAGTCTGCAAAAGACCTGAGACTGGGATGGAGATTTGTCTTCCAACAAGACAATGATCCAAAACATAAAGCAAAATCTACATTGGAATGGTTCAAAAATAAACATATCCAGGTGTTAGAATGGCCAAGTCAAAGTCCAGACCTGAATCCAATCGAGAATCTGTGGAAAGAACTGAAAACTGCTGTTCACAAATGCTCTCCATCCAACCTCACTGAGCTCGAGCTGTTTTGCAAGGAGGAATGGGAAAAATTTCAGTCTCTCGATGTGCAAAACTGATAGAGACATACCCCAAGCGACTTACAGCTGTAATCGCAGCAAAAGGTGGCGCTACAAAGTATTAACTTAGGGGGCTGAATAATTTTGCACGCCCAATTTTTCCGTTTTTGTTTTGTTAAAAAAGTTTGAAATATCCAATAAATGTCGTTCCACTTCATGATTGTGTCCCACTTGTTGTTGATTCTTCAGAAAAAAATACAGTTTTATATCTTTATGTTTGAAGCCTGAAATGTGGCAAAAGGTCGCAAAGTTCAAGGGGGCCGAATACTTTCGCAAGGCACTGTATATAACAAAGTATTGAGATAAACTTTTGTTATTGACCAAATACTTATTTTCCACCATAATTTGCAAATAAATTCATTAAAAATCCTACAATGTGATTTTCTGGATTTAGTTGAAGTGTACCTATCATGAAAATTACAGGCCTCTCATATTTTTAAGTCGGAGAACTTGCACAATTGGTGGCTGACTAAATACTTTTTTGCCCCACTGTATGTTGATGTTGGGGTGGTGCTGGAGATGAATATGAAGTGTAAACCAGGGCTGTTGCGGTGACCGTATTACCGCCAAACCGGTGGTCACGAGTCATGAAGGCAGTCAAATTCCACATGACCGTTTATTCACGGTAATAAGACTTCCCCAAGCTCTGACGCTTCTGATGGTCATTAGTAGCCTACCAAACTTGCTACCTGCCTGGTACTCAGCACTCTATTGTTCCTCTCATCACTCTGACATCAATCCAAATGTAAATCAAACACTGAGAGTCCATGAGCTCATGTTGTGCAAACATTTCTATAGGCTATGCAATTGCGAGAGAAAACAGAGTGATGGCCTCTTTAAAAACAGGAGGATCCCATCAGCTTTCTATAGGCTAGGCCTACTATATTTATTTCTCAACGTCCCTAATATTAAGCACAATGCTTATCTTTACAACAGGGGCTGGCATGGCATGAAAATTAACCACAGGAAAAGCATCCTTCATTCACTATTTAAGTGCATAGAAAACACTCTGAAGTTTCTAAAACTGTTTGAATGATGTCTGTGAGTATAAATGAACTCATATGGCAGGCAAAAACCTGATAAAACTCCAACCAGGAAGTGGGAAATCTGAGGTTTGTAGTTTTTCAAAGCTTGGCTTACCAAACACACAGTGTCTATGGAGTCAAGTTGCACTTCCTACGGCTTCCACTACATGTCAACCGGGGAATGGGAGCTGAATGAGTCAGTGGTCTGGCAGAGTGTCTCAGGCTCGTGACGCGCGCTCCCGACAGAGTTAGCTCTCGTTCCAATGCTTTTCTTCAGGCAATGAAATTCTCCAGTTGGAACCTTATTGATGATTTATGTTAAAAACATCCTAAAGATTGATTCCATATATCGTTTGACTTGTTTCTACGACCTGTAACGGAACTTTGAGTTTTTGTCTGGACGAAGTGCTCACGCCTCATGAAAATGGATTACTGGGCTGAACACGCTAACAACAAGTGGCTATTTGGACATAAATTATGGACTTAGTGGAACTTTATGGAACAAATCAGTAATTTATTGTCGAACTGGGATTCCTGGGAGTGCCTTCTGATGAAGATCATCAAAGGTAAGTGAATATTTATAGTGGTATTTCTAACTTCTCCTGACTCCAACATGGCGGATATTTCTTTGGCTGGATTGGGCTCTGAGCGCCGTCTGAGCGCCGTTCTCAGATTATGCTTTTTCCATAAAGTTTTTTTGAAATCTGACACAGCGGTTGCATTAAGGAGAAGTCTATCTTTAATTCTGTGAATAACAATTGTATATTTTATCAGTGTTTATTATGAGTATTTCTGCAAAATCACTGGATGTTTTGTAATCAAAACATTACTGCACATAACGCGCCAATGTAAACTGAGATTTTTGGATATAAATATGCACATTATCGAACAAAACATACATGTATTGTGTAACATGATGTCCTATGAGTGTCATCTGATGAAGATCGTCAAAGGTTAGTGATTAATTCTATCTATATTTCTGCTTTTTTTGACTCCTATCTTTCGCTGGAAAAATGGCTGTGTGTTTTTTTGACTTGGCTATGACCTAACATAATCATATGTTGTGCTTTCGCTGTAAAGCTTTTTTTTTTTTAAATCGGACACGGTGTAGATTAACAAGATGTTTATCTTTCATTTGCTGTATTGGACTAGTTAAATAAAAGCTTGTCGAATGAGAGACTGATGAAGTGTATACAGCCTGCGTGCAGAGCTCATTATTTTTTTCAAATCATCATTAGAGTCGCAACATGCAGCCTTACAAGGCAGTCCCCAGACCTCTCCGATTCAGAGGGATTGGGTTAAATGCGGAAGACACATTCGGTTGTACAACTGACAAGGTGTCCCCCTTTCCCAATGTATTAAAAATCAAAACATATTGCCCAATGTTTGTAGAACAACTAAAGTTACATTAATACATCTAAATTAAGCATATAGGAGTACCTATTTCTTTGTTAACCTCTCAACACAGAATAGCCCCATGTGCGGGCTCCCTCAAATCGTTTGGAGGAAACATCCTTTCTAAATTATTCAGCTTTGTTCAATTGTATTCTTCATACTATAAAATAATGCCACAGACTTCTAAGCAAATCTTGTCTGCTAAATGAACTAGTGTAGCCCAGAGCCATTTGGCATAGCCAGATCAGGACCTAACATAAGAACAACTCAGAGCATGCTATTCTGTTCTTCTGAAATAGACTACATTTCCTTCATTTCGTGTTTCTTTAGACCTGTCTAAAATAAATAATGGATTGCAGGCTATATTACATGGATTTATTATACTTTTTAAAATGTAGATGTTCCAAAGGTCTACATCAGTGGCTTTTAGGCTGTGTGTGGACGCCAGGAGATGCTAAATGTGTTAATGTTAATTGCCGGTCAATTACCGTGAGACTGACAGTTATTTGCTTTACAATCACCGGCTGATGAAATTTCGTGACCGCCACAAGCCTAAATTAAACTTTTAGAATTGTCCCTTTAACCAGTAATGACGTCATTCACGAGGCAAGAAGGGGTCGGCCCATTGGAGCCCTACTCACGCACAATGTCAGTTCGCTGAGACTTGAGAGTTTAGGTGGCAATCAGATCAGACTTTTTTTGCATTATGGTTAGCATATCATCACATATCTTCTTGCACTGTAGTGTTCTAGCATGTATGGACATTGTTTTGCAAACATTAATTAACCTTTTTTTCTCCTTGTCACAATATTTAAGCGTAACCAGGCCAAAGTAGTACAGCTCAGCTTGGTTTGACTGAGTACTGTGAAGAGGGTTTGGGGCTCCTCTGCTTAGCCCTGCCCACTATGGAGCAGTGAAAAGAGCTGCCAGTCTGACTTTAGTTCTCTCTGATTCTGGGTCCTTTAGTAATGCTGTGTGTGGTTGCGTCCAAAATGGCACCCTATACAGTGCACAACTTTTTACCATAACCTTATGGGCCCTGGTCAAAAGTAGTGTGTACTATATAGTGAATAGGATACCATTTCAGACGCAGCCTGTGAATGTGGTCCCGACTCAAGTCACAGGGCCGCTGTGTGAAATCACAACAACAGTTACAGCTTATCAATGGGCATATGGAAAGAACAGGCGGACAGGCAGCGCTAGCCTTGCGGTTAGAGAGGCAGGCTAGTAATCGGAGGGTTGACGGTTTGAATCCCAGGGCTGAAGGGAAAATCTGCCCGAACAGAGCCTGCAACCAGACACACACACGGATATCTGGGTTCATGTTACTGTGTGTTGTGGATCTGATCACATGATGCAGGCTGGGAGGAATGCTGAAGGAATGCCTGGCTCTCTTCATGTCACACACACCCTAATTCCCTCAAAACTTAAAACAAAACAACAACAAACAGGGACTATCATATCAGCGCTATTACCCAGCTGTTCTTACGACAACATTGGGTAATCAGGAAATCATACTATGACCACAAAATAATTTGAGGCGAGTTTCACTGGGGGTGGGGGACAAGAGAAAGAGATAGAGAGAGAAAAAAGAGTGCTCTGTGGTATCTGGAAGTAATATTAAGCCCTAACGTAGTTAAATATAGTAATTTAGTAAGAATCGTTATCTTTCTTGTTAACTTAACATAGCAGGACAATATAAGCCACATACGGGGTTCATCCTAAATGGCACCCTATTTCCTATATAGTGCACTACTTTTGGCCAGAGCCCTATGGCAACATGAGAAGCCCCATTCAGGCTTTCTGCGTCAATTAAGAACACATAAGACAATGTGGTGTGTCCTCCAAATGGCACCCCATTCCCTATATAGTGCACTACTTTTGAACAGTGCTCTAGGGGCCCTGGTCAAAAGAAGTACACCATGTAGGGTCAAAGGTAGCGCACTATAAAGAGAATAGCCTGCCATTTGAAATGTAGACCTAGGGAATGTGGTGGTGGCGTACTGGTCGCTTGGTCATTAACACTCTACCATGACAAGGTGGGTATTTAGCTGCTAAATGATTGCAGAAGCATCAGATAGAGAAAAGATGAGATGAGGAGAGTCTGACCACCATTTTAGGCTATCTTCCGATCGACTGAAAAAGATTTTGAGATTTGAAAATCAAATCTGTTTTTCCCCCGAAGATAGAGAGAGCGAGAAAGAGCTGTAAACTGATGTGGTCTGGTTGATGACTAGCACGTCTCAAACACATAGGTCAGTCGGTGACACGCACGCGCAAGCACACGCACACACACACACACCTCTTACTCCCCATTCCCAAACAACAGAGGCAAAGCCTCAGATATAGATTCATGGGATAGCAAACAATGAGCAATTATTCAGCCAGAATAAAATGACCAGAATAAAGGTTAGAGAATAATAAAGATGCTGTCCTGTTTTACCAGCCTACAGACAGAAAGGAGAGATTGATGAGAAAGAGAGAGATTGATTGAGAAAGAGATTGAGATAGAAAGAGAGCGAAAGAGATTGATTGAGACAGAGAGAGTGAGAGAGTGGTGGATAGATCAACATTCACCTGTTCTGAACAGTGACTCTGTCAAAAGTGACCGCATACCACGTAGTAGAGGTCGACCGATTATGATTTTTCAACGGCGATACCGATCCCGATTTTTCGAGGACCAAAAAAAGACGATACCGATTAATCAGACGTTTTTTTTATGTATTTGTAATAATGACAATTACAACAATACTGAATGAACACTTATTTTAACTTAATATAATACATCAATCAACCTAGCCTCAAATAAATAATGAAACATGTTCAATTTGGTTTAAATAATACAAAAACAAAGTGTTGGAGAAGAAAGTAAAAGTGCAATATGTGCCATGTAAGAAAGCTAACGTTTAAATTCCTTGCTCAGAACATGAGAACATATGAAAGCTGGTGGTTCCTTTTTACATGAGTCTTCAATATTCCCAGGTAAGAAGTTTTAGGTTGTAGTTTATATAGGAATTATAGGACTATTTCTCTCTATACCATTTGTATTTCATATACCTTTGACTATTGGATGTTCTTATAGGCACTTTAGTATTGCCAGTGTAACAGTATAGCTTCCATTGCTCACCTCGCCGCTACCTGGGCTCGAACCAGGTACACATCGACAGAGCAAGGGGAACAACTACTCCCAAGTCTCAGAGCGAGTGACGTTTGAAACGCTATTAGCACCCCGCTAATTAGCTAGCCATTTCACATCGGTTACACAAGCCTAATCTCGGGAGTTGATAGGCTTGAAGTCATAAACAGCGCAATGCTTGAAGCACAACGAAGAGCTGCTGGCAAAGCGCACGAAAGTGCTGTTTGAATGAATGTTTACGAGCCTGCTGGTGCCTACCATCGCTAGACTGCTCTATCAAATCATAGACTTAATTATAACATAATAACACACAGAAATACGAGCCTTAGGTCATTAATATGGTCGAATCCGGAAACTATCATTTTGAAAACAAAACGTTTATTATTTCAGTGAAATACAGAACCGTTCCGTATTTTATCTAACAGATGGCATCCCTAGGTCTAAATATTGCTGTTACATTGCACAACCTTCAGTGTTATGTCATAATTATGTTATGTCAAAAATTCTGGCAAATTAGTTCGCAATGAGCCAGGCGACCCAAACTGTTGCATATACCCTGACTCTGCGTGCAATGAACGCAAGAGAGGTGACAATTTCACCTGGTTAATATTGCCTGCTAACCTTTCTTTTAGCTAAATATGCAGGTTTAAAAATATATACTTCTGTGTATTGATTTTAAGAAAGGCATGTTTATGGTTAGGTACACATTGGAGCAACGACAGTCCTTTTTCGCAAATGCGCACCGCATCGATTATATGCGCAGGACACGCTAGATAAACTAGTAATATCATCAACCATGTGTAGTTATAACTAGTGATTATGATGATTGAAGTTTAATGCTAGCTAGCAACTTACCTTGGCTTCTTACTGCATTCGCGTAACAGGCAGGCTCCTCGTGAGGCAGGTGGTTAGAGCGTTGGACTAGTTAACCGTAAGGTTGCAAGATTTAATCCCTGAGCTGACAAGGTAAAAATCTGTCGTTCTGGCCCTGAACAAGGCAGTTAACCCACCGTTCCTAGGCTGTCATTGAAAATAAGAATGTGTTCTTAACTGACTTGCCTCGTTAAATAAAGTTATTAAAAAAAAATAAGAATTATTATTTTATTTTTTAAATCGGCAAAATCAGCGTACAAAAATAACGATTTCCGATTGTTATGAAAACTTGAAATCGGTCGACCTCTACCATGTAGTATGAATAACGCAGACTGAGAAAAAGACAGATTGATTGACAAGGGAAAGAAAAGATTGTTTCAAAAGGTCAATGGATACGGAACCTACCGTAATTTCCGAACTATAGGCCGCTACTTTTTTCCCACGCTTTGAACAACGCGGCATATACAATGACGCGGCTAATTTATGGATTTTTCACGCTTTCACAAGATTCATGCCGCCAAAAAACTGAGCACCGTCACATAATGTGACGTAAATAGAGCGCGCTCAAACCTCCCATCATTCTGATTACGGTAGTCATTTTGTCACCCATGGCAAAGACATGGAGAAATGCATATGATACAGCTTTCAAGTTGAAGGTGATCGATCTGGCTATTGGAAAAGGAAATAGAGCTGCTGACAGCATGGAGCATTGTCAAAAAATCCACTATCATCAACGGGTTTCGAAAGGCTGGACCGCTGAGTGTTGAAGAGGGCAGCGATCCAACATCGGATGAAGCAATTCTGAGGCTATTCAACTCCGACGCCGAAGGAGATGACTTCAGTGGTTTCAGTGCACAGGAGGAAGATAGTGACCAATGACTTTCTTGGTAGGCTACTGTTTACTGCTATTTTTTTTATTATTGTTACAAGCCGTGTTTCGTTTAAAAGCCTATTTATTTTTGTTACAAGCCGTGTTTCGTTTAAAGGCTGTATAAAGTTAATTTGTTTCAATGTACCGGTAGGCACCTGCGGCTTATAGACATGTGCGGCTTATTTATGTACAAAATACTTTCTTTTTTTTTATTCAATGGGTGCGGTTTATATTCAGGTGTGCTTAATAGTCCAGAAAATACGGTGGTCACCTATTCTGAACAGTGTAACTCTTGATATTGTTGCAGTCTCTCTGCTGATCCAAAGAAAGGCCAGCCCAATGAATCAGGGCTGTGATAAGGAGTGATAAGTATCATTGTTTTGTCTTTATCTGTTGTGGTCTAGTACTGTCTTTTTGCTAGCTAGGGCCATTTACTTGAAGTGCTGCCTGTCTTCCCAGAGGCCTACTTGGTGTGTAAACTTGCTGGTCATAATTTGCACATAATTATTGACACATCAACAAGGATCAAGGGGCAGGTCAATTTGTGACTTGTTTTGGTAATCAGTGGCTGTATTGGAGGGGGGAGTGGTTTCATCTATGATAGGCAAATAGCTATTAGTGTTCGGTTTTGTCGCATAACTATGACGGTCGCCGAAACAATGTGATGGTTCTGCAGAGTTGTTCCAGGAAGGAAAGAGAGGAAGGCTCCACACCACTCTCTCACTTGACTATCTTACCTAGTTATTTACAAATTATAATTTTGCTCTTTTGTAGCTTTGTCAACTACGTGTGTGTTTTCTATACCTGTTCGCACCTCTCCCTGTAGGCTTTACAGATGCTCCCCGTCCCCCGGCTACAACTATTCTAATTTAGTGTACCCTGCACGCACAATCCATGTGAAATTCCTTGTTTCTGGAAGCATTTGGAACTGCCAAACAGTGGGCAAGAACACAGAGTTCACCTCAGCCTATGCTGTCCTTCAGTCCATTGACGTATTGGCCCTGACGGAGACATGGATCACCCCAGAGAACACTGCTACTCCAGTTGTTCTTTCTTCATCTGACTATGTTTTCTCTCATAGTCCAATAGCATCTGGTCATCACGGTGGTGGTCTCCTAATTTCTCATCTGTCCATCTCCTCATTTGAATTCCGTGCTGTCACTGTCACTTGTCGACTCAAGCTTAACATTGCATCTTTCGCCCAACAGGTGCCCTCATTGCGAGCTTACAGAACAGCGCTGCGGGCAGCTGAGCGAAAATGGAGAAACAACATTTCCAGAGGACCTATCTTCCTTTCACTCCCTCCTCTCTACCTTCTCTTCCTCTGTATCCGCTGCTAAAGCCACTTTCTACCACTCTAAAATTCACTCTACCACTTCTGCCTCTAACCCTAGGAAACTCTTTTCCACCTTCTCCTCCCTCCTTAATCCTCCACCCCTCTCCCTCTGTGGACTATTTTGTCAACCACTTTGAAAAACAGGTTGACGACATCTGCTCCTCATTCACTCAGCTTATTGAGTCCACGGGTCTCACTCACACAAAACTACTTTACCCTCTGACCTTTTTCTCTCCAGACGACATCCTGCGACTAGTGAGGTCTGTTCTCTCAACAACCTGCCTGCTCGACCCCATCCCCAACCAACTCAAATTTCTCCCTTCCCTCATCAACTCATCCCTGGCCACATCCCCTCTGACTTCAAAATGGCCCGAGTTGCTCCCCTCCTCAAGAAACCAACACTCAACTCATCTGACATCCAACTATAGACCTGTATCCCTTTTATTTATTTCCAAAACACTTGAGCGTGCAGTCTCTGATCAACTTTCTCGTTATCTCTCTCAGAACGATCTTCTTGACCCTAACCAGTCAGGCTTTAAGACAGCTTACTCAACCAAGACTTCTCTTCTCTGTGTCACAGACGCTCTCCGCACTGCTAAAGCGGACTCTCTCCCCTGTTCCTATCCTCCTAGATCTATCCTCTGTCATCAACACCGTGAAGGCTGGGCGTCTCAGGCTCTGCACACTCTTGGATTGCATCCTACCTGGCAGGCCGCTCCTAGCAGGTGATATGGAGAGGATCTGTGTCTTCACCATGTACTCTCACTACTACTGTCCCCGAGGGCTTGGTTCTAGGCCCTCTCCTCTTCTCTCTATACACCAAGTCATTCAGCTCCGTCATATCCTCACATGGTCTCTCCTATCATTGCTATGCGGATGACAACTACTTTTTTCCTTCCCCACTTCTGACACCAAGGTGGCGGCACGCATCTCTGCGTGCCTGGCAGATCTCAACTTAGATGTCGGCCCACCACCTCAAGCTCAACAAGAAGGAACAGCTCTTCCTCCCAGGGAAGGCCTGCCCAGTCAGACTTCTCCATTGGGGTTGACGATTCCACAGTGTCACCCTCCTAGAGTGCAAAGAACCTTAGCGTGACCCTGGACAACACCCTGTCGTTCTCTGAAAACATCAAAGCAGTGACCTGGTCCAGCAGGTTCATGCTCTACAACATCAGGAGGGAGGGCAAGTGAGCCAGGGCGGGAGGGAAGGCAAGTGAGCCAGGGCGGGAGGGAAGGCAAGTGAGCCAGGGCGGGAGGGCGAGTGAGCGAGCGAGCGAGGGCGTGAGGGTGAGTGAGTGAGCGAGGGCGAGTGAGCCAAGGCGGGTGGGCAAGTGAGCGAGAGCGGGAGGGCGAGTGAGCAGGAGCGGGAGGGCAAGTGAGCAGGAGCGGGAGGGCAAGTGAGCGGGAGCGGGAGGGCAAGTGAGCGGGAGCGGGAGGGCAAGTGAGCGGGAGCGGGAGGGCAAGTGAGCGGGAGCAGGAGGGCGAGTGAGCGGGAGCAGGAGGGCGAGTGAGCGAGGGCGAGTCGGCGAGGGCGAGTGAGCCAGGGCGGGAGGGAGGGCGAGTGAGCCAGGGCGGGAGGGAGGGCGAGTGAGCCAGGGCGGGAGGGAGGGCGAGTGAGCCAGGGCGGGAGGGAGGGCGAGTGAGCCAGGGCGGGAGGGAGGGCGAGTGAGCCAGGGCGGGAGGGCGGGCGAGTGAGCCAGGGCGGGAGGGCGAGTGAGCCAGGGCGGGTGGGCGAGTGAGCCAGGGCGGGTGGGCGAGTGAGCCAGGGCGGGTGGGCGAGTGAGCCAGGGCGGGTGGGCGAGTGAGCCAAGGCGGTGGGCGAGTGAGCCAGGGCGAGTGGGCGAGTGAGCCAGGGCGGGTGGGCGAGTGAGCGAGGGCGGGTGGGCGAGTGAGAGGGCGAGTGAGCGGGAGGGCGAGTGAGAGGGCGAGTGAGCGGGAGGGCGAGTTAGCGAGAGCGGGAGGATGAGCGGGAGGATGAGCGAGAGGGTGAGCGAGAGGGTGAGCGAGAGGGTGAGCGAGAGGGTGAGCGAGAGGGTGAGCGAGAGGGAGGTCGAGTGAGCGGAAGGGCGAGTGCGAATGAGGGAGAGCGAGTAAGGAAGAGCGGGAGGGCGAGTAAGGGAGAGCGGGAGGGCTAGTGAACGAGAGCGCAAGTGAGCGAGAGTAGATGAAAAGGATGGAAACGGTGAGAACAGTTTGTCAGAGGAATTAAAGGGTCAAACCTTTTATCCGTCAATTTTGAATTAAAGCGTGTTTTTAAATTAATGATAGGAAAATAATAATAACCTTGTGTCATTTCTCTCATTTCCTGGTAACCTGTTCCTCAGTTGGTAGTCAGGTCTGAGTCATAGCAACAAGGTTTGTCGGCAACAAGAATTGTAAACAATTTCATTAGCTAGTCTGTTATGCCAGCCTTCAGTAGTAGAACACACAGGGTAAGTCCCAAATGGCACCCTATTCCCTATATCGTGCACTACATTTGACCATAGCCTATGTGCCCTGGTCAATAGTAGTGCACTATATAGTGAATAGAGTGCCATTTGGGATGCAAATGCAACATGGAGGAGAGGTGCACTTTGTTTAATATCACCCAGCGCTGCGGTCTAATGACAGGATGTCCCAACGTGACAAGAATACAGATGTCCAACAGGGAGAAATTAAGGAAGGGAGAGAGAGAGAGAGCAGATGGGGGAGCAAGTGGGAGTAAGTGGGAGAGGTACAGTATTTTGAGAGTTAGCTTTTTTTTATCCAATTAGTTTATTTAATTACAAGAGACGTCAATACTGGGTGACATGAAGCTGCGGAAAATTAATACGGGAGGCTGAGTCTGTCACAGAGTTGTCAGTTGTCAAGCAATTAAGGGTTGTGTTGGTGGCTGGAGCATCGGAGTATCTACTAGGCTTATACAAGATTTACCCCCTTTTCATGGTATCCAATTGTTAGTAGTTACTATCTTGTCTCATCGCTACAACTCCCGTACGGGCTCGGGAGAGATGAAGGTCGAAAGCCATGCGTCCTCCGAAACACAACCCAACCAAGCCGCACTGCTTCTTAATAACACATGCCACAGCTGTCCATGGATACCAAAAACATCTTTCCTCAGCAGTTTGTCTGTACACCAGCAAAGGCAGTCTGAATGCCTATCTGTCCTGCAGGCATCTCTCAGTCCCCACCTCATCAGTCAGGCTCCTTCCCCTCATCGCTCTGGCCCCTCTCATCTCATGCTTGTGTATAGGTGACACTTTTGATATTCTGGATTTCCCCTGACTGTCTAGAAGGTACAATGTAGGTATGGTACTGCATTGTATAAAAACACCGCTTCCAGCTGCCCCCTGGCGCCGATTCTAAATATTTCTTCAGACATTCAAATCCTCCTGCTGCAGAATTATTTTCCTCCTGCAACGAAACAGGTCAAATAAGGATCTGAAATCTGTATGTAATTTGATATGATTTTCTGTTATTATCATAATCACAACATAGCTATGCATACACATTTGTAAGGTCATATGCTAGACCTATCCAACTGGGCCCAGTTTTTCTCAAATCCAAAAGAGCCTATATTATGAATGGCAATTAAGGCTATATAAACGCTACCTGGGGGAAACTCCTGGCAGGCACACCGGTGGAATCAGTGTGTAAGTGACTCATAGGGCTCATGTGACTGTTTAGTAGGCTACAATAAAGTCAGCTCATCCTCTTTGGGATGTCATATGATTGCCATCCCAACCTTATTCCCACTCTCAGCACTTAATCATGCTTTCTGATTCTTTGCACCGGAATCCATGGCAGGACATTTTGCCAGTAGTTTTATTAATAACCTCTATGCGATTAAAATGTGGGTCAAAAGGGAAATACAACTATTAAGACTTTATTTTATGTTTTGACGTCATTGTAGTATATAAAATGTTTTTGATTGTGTAATCTGTTGATACGTTGGATAGCAAATGCAACGTTAACAGAACAGCTGTTCATATGTTCATTGTGTATTTGTTTAGACCTAAAGTGTGTTGTCAGTCGTTTGGACGCAATCTTCTCTTTGGTAAATAGAAAAAAATATCCCGCTTCCATCTCATGTGTCAGGCCCATCTCATGAGTCTTGAGGGGCACGAGAGATGAGGTGAGGCCTGAGAGATGAGGTCTGCAGTTATTGCAGTCTTTTGCCTAGGGTTTGGTGGTATCCACATTTTCATGTCCTTGTGCCATACCGTATAAATCGGCAGTGCACACAATGTGGTATTACCGGCGCTAATATGACTGTCTAATCAGAACGTACATGCAAATGACCATAGTGGATGCTAGCTAACTAAATTGCAAGGACAGATAACCAAGCTCATAAAGTTATACAAGTATCTAGAATGGCTAGTCACAGTGTGCTGCATGCACACACAAAAGTATTTAACAGCAGGGATCTTGATCCAGGAGGCTGTTCTCTGCTGTGTTCAAGAGACGCTTGACCATGCAAGTTTGCCACTCAGATAGCTAGCAAACCAAACACACAACTGGAGAGTATATTTAGCACATTTTAGACAGTTAACTTAATAGTTATAAGATATCTAACTGGCAAAAATGTTGTAGTGAAATATTTACATTTAATAAACTTCAAAGACAGCTTCAAAGGTTTGAAAATCCTACTCTGGGTACGGTATACAGCCCAACACACAAGTGCTGCCGGAGTGTTTGTGTCTACTGTCTACGAGTGTGTCTGAGCAGTGTGTGACTGTCTGAGTAGCAAAGAAACACTTGTCTGCCCAGCTTTAACACATGCCTCAAATGCCAGAGATTCCAGGAGCTGAGCTTGAGCGAGGGTTTACAGCCGAGCAGACACACAGTGAACTGGCTCAGAGCAGCACAAAGCGGCACTAGACTGACTGACCTGTGTCTCCCTGTTCGTTACAGCACAACACCACCACCAGATTGAGGTGAACTGCGAAGGAGTACAGTAGCGCAGCAACCAGATTGTGAACAGAGCATTTTCACACAGTTCTGAGCTATAGTTCGAATCAAAGTTGGATTATTTGTTACATTATATTTGTTCCGGCTGGTTTCACATCTCCAAATGTTAAACGAACAAAATGCATAAACAAAACCACGTCCATGTCATTTGTTTAAAGGAGAAAAATACTCACGTTAAATCTACCTATGATTCATACGAATTTCACTTTGGTCTTTCAACATGCACGAGGAAAAAGTGCAAGAGCTGCTATAACTGTGACATGAAAAGGCTATATTTAGTAGCATATATCCACGGTATAGCCTCCGTCTCCCCTAATCTGCATCAGATGCACTCATAAATGCACTACTACTCACAGAATGTTTCAGAGATATCAAGTTATGGTACTACTTGCGTTTCATTAAATGCTTGCAGTCAAACAACCAATAATACTGCTTGCCTCTTTGGTCTGGACTGTGTTTTCACCTGCAGCTAACCGCAATAAAGGTACAAATGGAATTGGACCAAGACCACCCTTTTTGAGGGAACCACAGCCTGTTGTTTAGTGCGCTCCCGAGTTCGGGTAGTGTTCACACCAACTAAGGGGGAAAACCCACCAGACAAATCCGTTTGAGTCCCGAAAGGAGGGGAGACAGCCGTTTGGATATGACCTCCTACACAGTGTAGTGAACCATGAAGGCACATTACTAAAATACATTTATTTAACTAGGCAAGTCGGTTAAGAACAAATTCTAATTTACAATGACGGCCTACCCCGGGCCAAACCCTAACCCGGACGGCGCTGGGCCAAATGAGCACCGCCCTATGGGACTCCCAATTATGGCCGGTTATGATACAGCCCAGGATCGAACCAGGGTCTGTAGTGATGCCTCTAGCACTGAGATGCAGTGCCTTAGACCGCTGCACAGATCAGGAGCCCTAATTGGTGCTCCTCTTTCTAGGAATGCTGGGGAACAACAGTTGTTTAATGTTTCTAGTGTCATGACTATCAATAATGTGATGATTGCTATTTATCGAATAATTACCTACAACGGTTAATTAATCAGGTAACAATTAACGCATTAGGAATTTGGGGCACCACAGGAAAAGTTATTTAGCGAGTTACCATCTCCTGACTTACCAACTCTAAAAATATATAAATATCTCTTACTTCGATAGCAGTCAATTATTAATTATTACCTCATCAGTCTCATTATGAACGTCGCACAGTTCTTGGATATCTTCACAAACCCTAACCCTGAGTGATGAATCAGCGATACACAAATTGGCTTAATTATTTATTTACTAACTAACTAAATAGAATAAGTAAACACACACAGCATACAGTTTTTGATTACATACAGTTGAAGTCGGAAGTTTACATACACCTTAACCAAATACATTTAAACTCAGTTTTTCACAATTCCTGACATTTAATCCTAGTGAAAAGTCCCTGTTTTAGGTCAGTTAGGATCATAACTCTATTTTAAGAATGTGAAATGTCAGAATAATAGTAGAGAGAATGATTTATTTCAGCTTTTATTTCTTTCATCACATTCCCAGTGGGTCAGAAGTTTACATACACTCAATTAGTATTTGGTAGCATTACCTTTAAATAGTTTAACTTGGGTCAAACGTTTGGGGTAATCTTCCACAAGCTTCCCACAATAAGTTGGGTGAATTTTGGCCCGTTCCTCCTGACAGCGCTGGTGTAACTAAGTCAGGTTTGTAGGCCTCCTTGCTCGCACACTCTTTTTTTATTTCTGCCCACAAATTTTCGATAGGATTGAAGTCAGGGCTTTGTGATGGCCACTCAGGTACCTTGACTTTGTTGTCCTTAAGCCATTTTGCCACAACTTTGGAAGTATGCTTGGGGTCATTGTCCATTTGGAAGACCCATTTGCGACCAAGCTTTAACAAGAAATTTGTGAAGTGGTTGAAAAACGAGTTTTAATGACTCCAACCTAATTGTATGTAAACTTCCGACTTCAAATGTACATAATACAATGAAAACAGATCCATAGTGGACTAACAAAAGCATGACTGTTTGGTTACACAATGGAAAGGGAGGGAGAGACAAAGAGAGTCAAGCAACCCGGCATGTTTTGGTCTAATGTAAACTTTGTTAGCAAGTCCTTTTAAGCACTCTGGCCTTGGAGGGCATTCCGTCATGTTGACACGAACTCTGAGCTCACTTGGGTGTGGCTACTGACTGGGCACAATTTTGCATGAAATACAATTTCTCATTTGGAAGGCTAAAATGACATTTTTATATTTTCAAAAATAGTTTAATTGTTTTCCATATTGTATTAACAAGATGTAAACCTGATATACACTGTGTACAAGCTCTTCAAGTTACAATTATCCCGTTACGACATCTTTCTATCACTTTTAATGACTTCACAAAATAGACATTCATTTTCCATATTCCATCTCTCACCATTCCCAACATTCAGATGTTGAAATATATTTCCCCAGTGCTCATTGCTTTGGGTAAGACTCTCTCTGTAACACAGGGATTTCTTTCCCTTCTCATACTAAAAAAACAAAGGGAGAGTGAGTTTCTGCAAGTTATTTACGACCAGTTTGTAAGTCGTAAAAACGGGCCCAACTTCCCTCACCTTTGGGCTACCTGTCCGCCATATGCCAAGCTGATCTGGCACCTTTGATCCTCACCAAGGAGAGAGAGTCATGACACTGGCTTGTTAACAGCTGGTGGTGTATGCAATGCACCAGTCAGTCAGCTTGTAGGCTACCTGGTGGTGTATCCAATGCACCAGTCAGTCAGCTTGTAGGTTACCTGGTGGTGTATCCAATGCACCAGTCAGTCAGCTTGTAGGATACCTGGTGGTGTATCCAATGCACCAGTCAGTCAGCTTGTAGGCTACCTGGTGGTGTATCTAACACAAGAAAGGAAACTCACACACCATAACATGCTACCAGGTGCATGCACTTGCACATAGGTAATATTGAGGCTTCCAACAATTTAATGGATCCTTTTAACCAACTTTTGGGTCTCCGTCAACCTTCATCAGGGAGTATCTAATGCAGCATCCAGTCATTCAGCTTGTTACCTGGCTTTGTATCAATCCTGTTGTTCCTAGCAGTGCTGCCTGACATGTTTTTCTTTGAGCAGCCGAACTTGTTTGCCACAAACAATTACAACAGATTAAACCCGTCAATCAAAATTACATGGAACGCTTCTTATTCTGTAGACAGTTTTCAAAAGGTTTAGAAAGGTTCTTTGAAGAGTTAGTTTGAGTTCTACAAGAGTTCAAGAAAATGGAGAGTGATTCACATCATGGCATGGAGCGCCAAGTCTAGGAACAAAGGGCTCCTCAACAGCTTCTACCTACAAGACATAAGACTGCTGAACAATTCATAAAATCGCCACAATTTTCATCGACCCCACCCCTCCCTTTTGTACATTGCTGCTACTCGCTGTTTGTTTGTTACCTATGCATAGTCACTTCGCCCCCACCTACATGTACAGATTACCTCAACTAGCCTGTACCCCGACACACTGACTCAGTACCGGTGCCCCCTGTATATAGCCTCATAATGTTATTCTTATTGTGTTACTTTTTATTATTAATTACTTTTTATTGGTAAATATTTTCTTCTTCTTGAACTGCACTGTTGGTTAAGGGCTTGTAAGTAAGCATTTTACGGTAAAGTCCACACTTGTTGTATTCGGCACATGTGACAAATAAAGTTTGATTTGACTTGGACAGGGCTGGCTTGGCTTTCAAACACATATCCTGTTTTAGGAGGATGAGTCGGCAACACTACGGCAAGCAGGTTAATGAACACACACACATTCCCTCTTGCCTGGCAGAGCTGTTGAAATTGGCTCACCTCTCAGAATCAACTCAAAGAAAGAAGAGACCAAGGAGCTACTATAGGTAAGAACCCAATAATTAGGCTAACAATCCCTTGATTCCCTCCAAATCAGTTTTTTCAAAAGGAAGATACATTGCTTTTCAAGGAACAAGACACAAGGTCACATGGCGGCAGTGTTTTGGTTGTAAAAGAGTCTGTCAGCACGGCAACATCAATGCGGAGAGAGAGAGATGGCCCTCGCTCGGCCCCATGGGGCCATCCATAACCTTGGACAGGAACTGGCCTCACAAAGACAGGAAACAATCGTGCATAGAACACTCCATGAACTTGGACTGCTATTGTTCCAGGAGGAGATGGACTTGGTGCCAGACAGACTTGACTGGGATGTGTGGAGACCACCGCCGGCCACAGGGGAGAGAGGTGTCACACACAACAAACACACACATGTGGACATAGACATATAGACAAAAACATACACATGCACACAGAGATACATAAGTGCACTCACACACAGCCTACCACTGGGGGGGTACACATCCACCCTTACACCACCATGCTACTCTGCTATTATCTAGAAGCTAGAAAAAACAGTCAAACACATGCTTGGTGATTTAGACTGTGTGTGTGTGTTAGCAGTTGGGAAATTCTTTGTGTCCCAGACCATCCCACAGGCCTCTGATTGGTGGAGGCAAGTGTATGCGACGTACATTAGGGTAAATTTGGATCTTCCGTAGGCCTATATTTATGACCACCATTCACCTCACCTGACTCTTTCTGGACGCACCAGCACATGAAGACTGTAACATAACACCCAGCCAACATTGCAACAGTTCTTAGGGTCCGTGCGAGCGAGAGAGAGAAGTCATTCTGTAAAGCACCCTGCTGTTCGAGTTAATCAAATATGGACCACATTTATAACACTGGAACTCCAACCGTAACACTTGAACACCAACCGTAGCACTGGCACACCTACTGTAACACCAACCGTAACACTGGAACACCAATCGTAACACTGGAACACCAACCGTAACACTGGAACACCAACCGTAACACTGGAACACCAACCGTAACACTGGAACTCCAATCGTAACACTGGAACTCCAACCGTAACACTGGAACTCCAACCGTAACACTGGAACTCCAACCGTAACACTGGAACTCCAACCGTAACACTGGAACTCCAACCGTAACACTGGAACTCCAACCGTAACACTGGAACTCCAACCGTAACACTGGCACACCTACCATAACACTGGCACACCAATCATAACACTGGAACACAAGCTGCTACTGCTACTCTCTCCATATATGTTCTTCTCCCTCTCTTTCTTGGTCCCCTTCTCTCCCTCTCACCCACTATCTTTTCCTCCCTCCCTCACAGCTGTGTGTGTGTGGTGTGTGTGGTGTGTGTGTGTGTGTGTGTGTGTAATCTTCTCTGAGGGGAAGATAATGAAGATAATTTTATAATGCGTGTCAAATACCAGTCTCCTGGGAACCTCTGGCTCATTCAGCTCACACTCATTTAGCTGGAGTCTCATTGTTGGGCTGTATCCCTTTTCCCAATTTAGTGCACTACTTTTGGCTCTGGTCAAAATAGGATGCCATTTGACTAAAGTACATTAAAGGCCAGCTGCTGTACAGAAGCTGTGGTGCTCAATCCCCTATGAAAGACAGACTGTCACGCAACACCACAGCACAGCACAGCATGGCTCAGTAGTCACTACCGCAATGAGATTATTACACCAGAACAAAGACATTCTGAAAGAAACCCCATGGAACAGTCACCACATAGTTAACACTAGAAGCGCTAAGGCGGTCATTTGGAACATTTGGACTGCTCATGACTAATTGTTTTATTATTACTCTGCAATTTTTAATGTCATGCCCCATCAGTCCTGGACTTTTCCTAAATATACTGAACAAAAATATAAACGCAACATGTATAGTGTTGGTCCCACTTTTCATGAGTTGAAATAAAAGATCCTCGAAATGTTCCATATAAACAAAAATCTTATTTCGCTCAAATGATGTGCACAAATTTGTTGACATCCCTGAACATTTCTCCTTCTCCTTTAATCCATCCATCTGACATGTGTGGCATATCAAGAAGCTAATTAAACAGCATGATCATTACACAGGTGCACCTTGTGCTGAAGACAATAAAAGGCCACTAAAATGTGCAGTTTTGTTAACCAACACCACAGATGTCTCAAGTTTTGAGGGATCGTCCAAATAGCATGCTGACGGCAGGAATGTCCAGATCTGTTCCCAGATAATTTAATTTTCATTTCTTTACCGTAAGACAATGAGAGATTTTGGCAGTATGCACAACCGGCCACACAACCGCAAACCATGTGTAAACACGCCAGCCGAGGACCTCCACATCCGGTTTCTTCACCTGCGGGATCATCTGAGACCAGCCTACCAAACAACTGATGAAACTGGGTTTGCACAACCAAAGAATTTCTGCACTAACTGTCAGAAACTGTCTCAGGGAAGCTCATCTGCTTGCTAGTCGTCCTCACCAGAGTCTTGACCTGACTGCAGTTCGACGTTGTAACCAACTTCAGGGGGCAAATTGCTCACCTTCAATGGCCACTGATATGCTGGAGAAGTGTGCTCTTCACAGATGAATCCTGGTTCCAACTGTACCGGGCAGATGGCAGATGGCAAACAGTGAGGCAAAAAAGTATTTAGTCAGCCACCAATTGTGCAAGTTCTGCAATTCTGCAAATTGTGCAATTGTGCAACTTCAACTATGACAGACAAAATGAGAGAAAAAAAATCCTGAAAATCACATTGTAGGATTTTTAATGAATTTACTTGCAAATTATAGTCAAAAAAAAGCAGCCAACAAGTGCTCAGCATGTGGGAACTCCTTCAAGACTGTTGGAAAAGCATTCCAGGTGAAGCTGGTTGAGAGAATGCCAAGAGTGTGCAAAGCTGTCATCAAGGCAAAGGGTGGCTACTTTGAAGAATCTCAAATCTAAAATATATTTTGATTTGTTTAACACTATTCTACAATGTAGAAAATAGTAAAAATAATGAAAAACCCTTGAATGAGTAGGTGTGTCCAAACTTCTGTCTAGTACTGAATATGTGTGTGTGTTTGTTCTACAGTGTGTTACGTAATGCTGCAGTCCAGGCAGGCAGAGCAGAGAGAGGTGGTTCAGTAATACCCATATGTTACATTCTTCTCCAAGCTCAGACTGAAAGCTGATTGAACAGTGTGAATGTGGAATGGGTGGGCTTGTTGTGAAACCAGGAGGTTTCACAACAAGCCCACTTCAGAAGGAGAACGGGCCTCAGCAGCAGGCAGGGTGTGCCCCTAATGGCATTCTATTCCCTATATAGTGCACTACTTTTGACCAGAGCCCCATAGGGGGCCCAATGAAATGTAGAGGGAATAGAGTGAGGGACTAGAGGGAATAGGGCTAGAGAAGTAGTGACATCACCTGTGTGTGTGTGTGTGTGTGTGTGTGTGTGTGTGTGTGTGTGTGTGTGTGTAGAGAGGCGCCCGCGTCTCTCTACATGTCATGTGTGACGGGGCTGAGACAACACTCAGGTCTAGCAGAACAATCACACAGACAGTGCGTATGTTCGGCTGCATTGCATCAAACCCAGGGCTCAGGAGCATGGTAAAAGTTGACATAGAACCTGAACTCAGCCTACTTTACTCAGCCATAGTTAGTAACGGTTCACCAAACACACGGTTCGGTACGTATAGCAGTTTTGGGGTCATGGTTCGGGTTCAGTACAGCAGTAAAATGAAATGCTATTCACAATGTTCAGCATTCACAGTGTTCCTAGCATTGTCTGTTGTGACAGGATTTTTAGGTTGGGCCTCTCAAGTTTCCAGTCTGATGCTGCATTTGTAACCATGTGAGGTGGGAATTTACCAGTTGTGAAGTCGTAAATACCAGTTGGATGCATTCATGTGATTTGTACTCGTTGAGAAACGCTGGCCAACAAGCTGCGTCAATCATAAATTAAGTACAGCTATCATGATTGTAATAAGTTATAGTAAAAAAACAAAACAGAAATAGATTTATTTTTATAAAAATTGTTTTGTTCTTGCATTTAACTGCTGAAAATGCTGTTTAAGAGGCCATTTCCTTAGTAGGTGACATCAAAGGTCACCATGTGGGTGAAGCGGGTGCTCCAGAGGAGTTTCTCATTCGTAATTACCAGTTGGAGAGCTGCTCCAGTAGATGTTTCCCAGCCATATGTGGTAAATTCCCACTTCTATATTATTTAAACGCACCATGACCGTGACTCCTTCAGTGCCAGATGTGCACGTGTGACTTTCATAAAGGGGGCGTGTCTGTAGCACAGTACATCTCCCACTCTGGGGTAATGTGATGGGCTGTCACTGTTAAATAAGCTCAACACAGAGTGCATTGGCCAATTCATTGAAAACTTCGGCTTTGGCCTGCTTATATAGAGTGGGTACTACCTGTTTGCTGAAACGGTTGCAAGAGGGAAGTTCGTAATGTGGCTCAAGCACTTTCACGAGGTGCTGAAACCCTCTATTCTCAATCACCGAAAACGGGCGCATATCCTCGGCTATAAACCAAAGACTGTAAAAATATAAACAGCCTACCTATCGCTCCTTTAATTTCTTTGGCCATGTAAGAATCAGCTGCCAAGTGCTGCTTGAATGCAGAGGGGGGAGGGTGTTGTGTTGTTGTTTCTTTGCGTTTCTGTCTTGTTCCGGTATACTGGGGTGATTGTCGGCTTAAATGTGTCAACATATTTGAGGTGTTGGCAGCTGCAAAGGCTATTGAGCGACATACTGTTAACATTTTATCCACTACTCTCTGTCCATCGCAGTTGTAATCTACTTCGAAGCCAAAATGTCTCCAAACTGTAGATTTAAACGATGGAGGATCCTCCAATTCTGGTTAATCGACCCCACCCCTCATCATCGCACAGAACTAGTTCCTGGCTGCGCCTCACAAAAGGACAGTTTGAAATGTGCCAATTAAGATTTGAATTTGAAGTACAACGGGCGCATAGGCTCTAGTTGTTTTAACGGAATAGCCTCAAAATGTTTTTTCAGCTCATATTTACTCAAGAGGCATAGGCCTACAACACAGCGTAGGCATTGCCAATAGGCTTAGTGGTTTTTTATGTATTCATTCGGGTTCACAGTGTGGACCGAACCGAGGCCCCTATACCGAACTGTACCGTTACACCCCTAATAGTTAGCATATGACTTCTTGGCTCTGCAGCTGGACTTTCTACACTAAAGGACACAAGTGAGTGAGTAAGTGTCTTGGCAAGACTACAACACTCCGTCTGACGCACACACACACACTCCACTCTCGCTTTCTAACAACTCTTCTCCTTCATCTGACTCCCCTGGAGACCAGGTCTTTGAATGTTAAGTGACATCACTGCAACCTGAGAGCTCCTTCTCTCTCACACACACTTTCCCCACTCTCAATTTCTCTTTCACACTTCCACCACTCTTGATTGCTCCCCCTCTTTTTCCTCTGCCCTCCCTCTCCCCTTCCAGATTCACCTCAATCAGATAAGATCCCTGATCTACTTTCACTTATAAATAGTAAAACACTAAAACATAAATAATCAGACACATTAAAACAAGTACAAGACCTGTGCACGGCAGTGGGTCTTCTCCCAAATTGAGGTTATGGCAGGAAAAAACAGAGTGAGTATCCAAAACATGGAATAACCGCAGACAAGGAAACATCGATCCTAGTGTGCAATTTTACATGCATTTAAATACAAACACTCCTTCCATTGTACAAAGAAATGACTAAGAACCAAAGACAGTCAGGTCTCCCTTGTAAAAGAGGTCTTCTGACATCATTGGGACGTCCTGATTAAATAAAGGATTAACTAAATAAGAATCCAGTGACTTACTTCTCTGGCAATGCTTGTGCGTCCAGCAGCGTTCGTTGAAGAGGCCGTTGATGGTGGTCTGCTGACAGGTGGTCTTCCCCTTGGCCGCCCCAGGACACACGTCCCCGCACTCCCGGTCATTCTTATTGGCTACGATGTAGTTGTCCTCCACCGTGTCCAGGATCTTGGACCAGTCCAGGGTGGAGAGGTAGCAGAGGTCTGGGTTCTTCTCGATTCTCACCGCTCCTCTAGTGATATTCATCAGGCTATGGAGGCCGATATCCCTGAGCTGCAGCATTTCAAAGAAGACCAGAGCATAGTTGAAGAACAGGTTGTTACCTCGGATCACAGTGAGATTAGGGAAGAGGTCTTTGAGGCTCTCCATGCCGTAGACCCTGAACAGGAGGAGGAAGTCTGTGACCACGGTCAGTTTGGGGTAACTTAGGCCCCTGAAGTCCTCGGGCTTGGTCTTGAACATGAGGATGATTTTCAGGTGGCCCTCGATCACTGTGCAGTTCTCCAGGGAGCGCAGGTTGGTCACGTTGTTCCGGATGTCCTTACTGGAGCAGATTCCAGGGGATACTTCAGGGGAGCAGGAGAGGGGAATGGAAGAGAGGAGAGAAAAGTGGAAGGGAGGAGACAAACTGATTAGTGATGGGATTCTGGCAACAATGGTATTGCACATCAAAAATATTCTGTCAAGACATTTATTGGTCTGCATATTTTTTGGTGTGTTGTCCATCTAAATTCTATGGACTTCATTAAAAAGATTCAACAACCAACCACTTATGAGGAATAATCTGAGTGAGCGCATTATATCCTATTCATGCAATGTTATTTTTTACCTCCTGCGAAGATTTTTTATTTATTTCAAGCACATTAATTTAATGATCAGTTCGGCTTTGTATTGTATCATATCCCCAAGAGTTGAGCTTTTTATATTTCAAGAAATAAACCGCAGTAGGCTATTGTTTATTTTGCTTGCTACAGCCTGCTAAGTTCATTAAGAACATCTTCACGGGCCCTACCTCACTTATACATATCTTTATTTCAATTCAATACAACTTTTGTACTTATCCCCTCAGGGGCAGTTATTGAGTTGTATCGAATGTGAATAAAATTAGTGTAGACAGTGAACCCAAGCAATAGCCACATAAGTCTGATTAAGATGCTATATGTAGCCTAATTAATAAGAATACTGATGATATCTTAGTCAGCTCATTATTTCTGCAAATGGGAAATTATTCTTAACTGACCAACATTGATTAAGGGTTAAATACAATTTGTTAGATTTTATCTAACAGCTATTTCATGAAATGGTTGTACAGTATGCTATGCATAGTTCAGAGTAAGTGAATTGTGTAATATTTAATATAACCTTCATTGCAAAACCAGTTTTAGGGCAAAGAGACCAAGGCCTAGAATAAAAATATACTAAAATAGTCTGGATTGGGAAGAAACAATTTCACATCAAAATACGTGGTTATGTATCTACAGTATCTTGGTTTGACGAAACCCATGCCTCTCTGCAGACAGTTGGTTCAGCAACCACATATCTGGGTGTTACCCACATTATAATATAGAGTGCCATCATTGGCTGTTATTACCCACATTCCAGTATTGAGCACTGTCATTGGCTGTAAGCACTATTCTACTAGGGGCCGCTGTCATTGGTTTCTTCCCACATATGCTCTGTTATCACAACTGACAACTCTACTCTTATTTGGCATGGGGCTGGAGGCTGTAATTTAAGTACTACACTCAACAAAAATATAAAACGCAACATGTAAAAAGTGTTGGTCCCATGGTTCATGTGCTCAAATAAAATATCCCAGAAATGTTCCATATGCACAAAAAGCTTTTTTCTCTCAAATGTTGTGCATAAATTTGATTGCATCCCTCTTCGTGAGCATCACTCCTTTGCCAAGATAATCCATCCACCTGATAGGTGTGGCATATCAATAAGCTGATTAAACAGCATGTTCATTACACAGGTGCAACTTGTGCTAGGGACAATCAAAGGCCACTCTAAAATGTGCAGTTGTGTCACACAACACAATGCCACAGATATCTCAAGTTCAGGAAGCATGCAGTTGGCATCCTGACTGCAGGAATGTCCATCAGCGCTGTTTCCAGAGAAGTCAATGTTAATTTCTCTACCATAAGCCGCCTACAACGCTGTTTTAGAGAATTTGGCAGTACGTACAACCGGCCTGACAACTGTAGACCACGTGTAACCGCGCCAGCCCAAGACCTCCGGGTTCTTCACTTGCGGGATCATTGGAGACCAGCCACCTGGACAGCAGATGAAACGATGTTTGCACAACCAAAGAATTTCTGCACAAACTGTCAGAAACCATCTCAAGGAAGCCAATTTCACTTTCAATGACTACTGGCACGCTGGAGAACTGTGCTCTCCACGGATGAATCCCAGTTTCAACTGTACCGGGCAAAAGGCAGATAGCGTGTATGGTGAGATGTGGGCGAGTTGTTTGTTGATTTCAACGTTGTGAACAGAGTGCCCCATGGTGGAGGTGGGGTTATGGTATGGGCAGGCATGAGCTACGGACAATGAACACAATTGCATTTTAATCAATGCCAATTTGAACGCAGAGATACCGTGATGAGATCCTGAGGACCATTGTCGTGCCATTCATCCACCGCCATCACCTCATGTTTTAGCATGATAATGCACGGTCCCATGTCGCAAGGATCTGTACACAATTCCTGGAAGCTGAAAATGTCCCAGTTCTTCTCTAGCCTGCATACTCACCAGATATTTCACCCATTGAGCATGTTTGGGATGCTCTGGATCGATGTGTACGACAGCGTGTTCCAGTTCCCGCCAATCTCCAACAACTTCGCAGTGTAATTGAAGAGTGGTGGTACAACATTCCACAGCCCACAATTAAAAGCCTAATCAACTCTATGCAAAGGAGATGTGTTGCGCTGCGTGAGGCAAATGGTGGTCACACCAGACACTGACAGGTTGTGATCCACGCCCCTACCTTTTTTTATTTTAGGGTATCTGTGACCAACAGACGCATAACTTTAGTCCCAGTCATGTTAAGGCCTGATTTATGTATTTCAATTGATGAACTAACTCAGTAAAATCTTTGAAATTGAATTGATATTTTTTCTTCCGTGTAAATTTTGCTCTCTAGGTTACAAAGAGCTGGTAGTCCCATCAGCCAAACTAACAGGTTTGAAACAGGGAAGATACTCAGGGGGTATGCTAATTGTGCATAGAGTAGACCTAATCCACTATTAAAGTAGCCAAAACTAACATTAAGAACACCTTCCTAATATTGAGTTGCAGCCCCCCAATTGAAACAATCCACGTCTCAATTGTCTAAAGGCTTCAAAATCCTTCTTTAACCGATCTCTACCCCTTCATCTACACTGAGTGAAGTGGATTTAACCAGTGACATCAATAAGGATCATATCCTTTCACCTGGTCAGTCTATGTCATGGAAAGAGCTCTTGATATTTTGTACACTCAGTGTATGTTTTCCATGCCAATAAAGCCCATTGAATAGGCATTTTTATTTAAATGTAACCTTTATTTAACTAGGCAAGTCAGTTAAGAACAGATTCTTATTTACAATGACAGCCTCATTGAATTGCGAGAGAAAGAAAGAGACAGTCTGTGTGGGAAAACATTGAAACATACGGTACATACTCTGAAACCTGTCATTGCAACACTTATTTCCAAACAAGACGTTTCCGGATCGTGTTGATCTGTCATGATCACTGTTACTGCTCTGACTACACCCGAGTAGTAACACTGTAATTACTATAGTAGGGAACAACTTTACTATGCCATTGTTACAGAGTAGCCTAATTTAGTAAATGCATTAAAGGAGTTTTGTTATTACACAACTGGAATAAGGAACAATCCTTCCATTAAGCAATGACTAAAGACTAATAACATGTTATTAGAATGTTATTACTACAGTAATTGCATTGTTACTACACAGATATATGTAGAGGTATAAGAACAAGACTTACTAACAACTATAATGGGCCTTGGTGTTGGACATCACGGGTTAATTAAGATATCCATCACAAACACCCCAAATCATCACCCATCATGAGAGCCCCTCTCAGAGAGAGTATGAGATAGAGACAGGGAGATAGATAGAGATAGATAGAGAGACAGGGAGTGATAGAGAGACAGGGAGAGAGAGAAAGAGCGAGGCAGAAGGACTGAAGCGGTAAGATGACCCAAACAGATAGAGATACATACACAGGGAGGGACAGTAAATGACCCAAAGGAGCAGCCAGGGAACCAGAGAACAAACAGCTCCCAGCAGTGTGCTGTGGAGTGTGGACACACTGTTGCGTCCCAAATGGCAGCCTATTCTCTTTACAGTGCACTACCTTTGACCAGGGCCCATGCACCCTATATAGTTGAATGCGTTTGACCAGGCTGGTCGTGTCCCAAGTGGAACCCTATTCCCAACATAGTACACTACATAGGGAATAGGATGCCATTTGGGATGGACATCTCATTCAGCCAGAGCCTGGCATTCCTAACTGAGGATCTAATACAGTCCACTGTGGTGATAGTGACTAGTGTTGATAACTGGAACAGTACAACCTGGGCCCCGGTCAAAAATAGTGCACTATATACAGTGCCTTCAGAAAGTTTTCACACCCCTTGACTTTTTCCACATTTTGTTGTGTTACAAAGTGGGTTTAAAATAGATTTGAGCAGCAGACTATGATTGATAATGTCAAAAGCCACACTGAAATATAATAAAACAGCCCCCAATCTTTTTATCATCAATTTCTCTCAATTTGTGTAAGTGCTGTGCTTGTTGAATGTCCGTCCCTATAACCATGCTGAAAGTCTGTTGTCAATTTGTTTACTGTAAAATAACCTGTATCTGGTCAAACACAATTTTTTTCCAAAAGTTTACTAAGGGTTGGTAACAAGTTGATTGGTCGGCTATTTGAGCTAGTAAAAGGGGTTTTACTATTCTTAGGTAGCTAAATGCCTTTCACTTCCCTCTAAGCCTGAGGACAGACACTTTCTTGTATGCTTAAATTGAAAATATGGGAGATAGGATTGGAAATATCGTCCGCTATTATCCTCAGTAATTTTTCATACAAATTGTCAGACTGCGGTGGCTTGTCATTGTTGATGGACAACAATAATTTTTTCACTTCTGCCACACTCACTTTACGGATTTCAAAATTACAATGTTTGTCTTTCATAATTTGGTCAGATATACTTGGATGTGTAGTGTCAGTTTGTTGCTGGCATGTCATGACTAAATTTGCTAATCTTACCAATGAAAAAAAGCATTAAAGTAGTTGGCAATATCAGTTGGTGAACGATGGCGCGGAGTTTGCCTTTTGTCCCAAAATGTCATTTAAGGTGGTCCAAAGCTTTTTACTAACATTCTTATTGTCATGCATCTTTGTTTCAGTGTAGTTTCTTCTTTTTATTCATTTTAGTCATATGATTTCTCAATTTGCAATAAGTTTGCCAATCGGTTGTGCAGACAGACTTATTTTCCATTCCTTTTGCCTCATCCCTCTCAACCATACAATTTTTTAAATTCCTCATCATTTAAATTCCTTACAGCCATTTTCTTAATGGGTGTGTGCTTATTAGGAACTGGAATAAGAAATTTCAATAATGTGTCAAGTGCATCGGTCCGTTTGCTCCTCATTACACACCACGGACGAACAACTATTCTTTACATCAACAACCTAGGAATCACTACAAAACATATTGTATGACCTATACACCATATTAGGCCCAGCCTTTGGAACTTTGTTTTTTCTAGATATGGCTACTATATTGTGATTACTACATCAGATGGATCTGGTGACTACTTTCAAGCAAATTTCTGCAGCATTAGTAAAGATGTGATCAATACATGTTGAAGATCTCATTCCTGTTTGTAACTACCCTGGTAGGTTGACTGATAACCAGGTTTCAGGCACTGGTTAGTTTGAAGCTTTTTCTTGAGTGGGCAGCTTGATGAAAGCCAGTCAATATTTAAAATCACCCAGAAAATATACCTCTGTTGCTATCACATACATTATCAAGTATTTCACACGTTATCCAGATACAGACTGTTAGCACTTGGTGGTCGATAGCAGTTTCCCACAAGAATAGGCTTTAGGTGAGGCAGATGAACCTGTAGCATATTACTTCAACAGTAATCCTCCTCTTTGAGATTTACAGGAATGTGGTTCAGAATATAAACAGCAAAACCTCTAACATTGGCATTTCTGTATTTGCTGTAGACGTTATAACCTTGTATTGTATCAAAGGTATTATCTAAGTGAGTTTCAGAGATTGTCAGAATATGAATGTCATCTGTTACTAGCAAATTATTGATTTCATTAACCTTGTTTCTTCAGCTACATATGTTGATGTGGGCTAATTTGAGCACTTTTCTTCTGGGATGCTTACTTTTTTTCATTGCTTTACTGGGAAGCATAGCATAAGTAGATATGCTCATGTTATTTATGTTAGTGCAGGGTGAGCGGAACACAGTAGAATTCCTACTAGGGCACACCGCCTCAGTGCTAACAGTATAAATCTGGTTCATAGGCACATGATTACTGCATGCGATAGCTGTAGGATTAGCAGAGGCATTCAGGGCAGTTAGAGAGACATACATTAGGTTACTTACATTGTGTCTACCAACACCCCTGGTATAATGTACATTTGCTGAATGAAGCATTATGACAACTCAGCATGGTAGGGATTAACTGAGCTGGGCTTGGGTCATTGATAAGTCAGTGTCTTAACGCAGCCTTACAATGCTGCTTGGCACTGCAGGCCTTAATGCTCATAGAGTTTTGTTTTTCAAATCTGTTTTGGACTACGGACTGTTCAAATAGCAAGTTGCATGTGACCAAATAGGATGTGTTTGTTTGTTCAGGTAGCAGTCATTTGCAAACAAGGCTAAAGCAGTTGTCACAGTAACGACGGGTCTATGTGCAGTGGTGTAGGCTGATTGGTGGTGGTGCTCGTGCTTCCTATCCCTCAGAAGTTACGTAGCAAGCTAAGGTGACAATGCCTGCCATGGATGTTTCCCAGTTGCTTTGAATGTTCAAAATCAAATGGTAAAGACGTTCAAATAAATCAGATTTAACCGTTCAGACAAGTCATGGCCAGGAATCAGATTTGTATCAGACTTCAAACCATCTACGAAGGTGGTTTGAAATGTGGCTCGAATAATATCCGATTCAATGTGGTTTTTGGATGTTCAGACTGCAGGAAAAAGAACAGATTCAAATCGGATATGCGAATCAATAGGATTTGAATCACTTCAAACTGCCAATGTGAACATGGCTGAAGAGCTTTCTACACCCTGATTGTGCAACATTTGCCCATTATTATTTAAAACTCTTCAATTTCTCTCAAATTGTTGATCATTTCCAGAAAACCATTGCTAGACAACCAGATTTAAGACAAAACTTTAACTCGGTCACTTAGGAACATTCACCATCTTCTGGGTAAGCAACTCCAGTTTAGATTTGACCTTGTGTTTTAGATTAGAGCTCCTGCTGAAAGGTGAATTCATCTCCCAGTGTCTGGTCGAAAACAATTGGAAACAGGTTTTCCTTACATTTTTTGCCGGTGCTTAGCTCCATTCCGTAAATTTTTCATTCTGAAAACTCCCCAGTTCAATGATTACAAGCATACCCACAAAATAATGCAGCCACCACTCTGCTTGAAAATATATGGCCCAATTCAGGAAACTAGGTGTATGTCGCAAGTCACGACTTCACAGGAGAGCCGTTTGAACGTAAAAAAATATATAATAATCAAAATGTGTTTTTGTGGCAGAAATGCCTTCTTGAACATGTGAACTTTCATGTGCCTTAATAAGAAACTTCAAGAAATATCAATACAATTGTTAACTTCTTGGTGAGAAGGGGGCAGTATTGAGTAGCTTAGATGAATAAGGTGCCCACAGTAACTGCCTGCTACTCTGTCCCAGATGCTAATATATGCATATTATTAGTAGTATTGGATAGAAAACACTCTGAAGTTTCTAAAACTGTTTGAATGATGTCTGTGAGTATAACATAACTCAAATGGCAGGCGAAAACCTGAGACAAATCCTACCAGGAAGTGGGAAATCTGAGGTTTGTAGTTTCATTTAAGTTATTGCCTATCCAATATGCTGTGTCTATGGGACCAGATTGCACTTCCCAAGGCTTCCAGCAGATGTCAACAGTCTTTAGAAAGTTGTTTGAGGCTTCTATTGTGGAAGGGTGTCAAATAAGAGGTGTTTCAACAAGTGGACTAGGCTGAGGCCAATCAGTTTACTGCGCGGTCACGCGGGCGCGCCGTTCCTTCTTTTTCCTCTGTAATGAATACGCTATTGTCCGGTTGGAATATTATTGAAGATTTATTATAAAAAGACCCTAAGGATTGATTCTAAACATCGTTTGACATGTTTCTACAAACTGTAATGGAACTCTGACTTTTCATCTGGATTTTGCGCTCGCGCATTGTGCCTTTGGAAGAGTGAACTAAACGCGCGAACAAAGCGAAGGTATTTGGACATAAATATGGATGTAATCGAACAAAACTAACAATTCTTGTGGAAGTGGGAGTCCTGGGAGTGCATTCCGATGAAGATCAGCAAAGGTAAGTTAAGATTTATAATGCTATTTATGACTCTTGTTGACTCCACAATTTGGCAGGTAAATGTATGACTTGCTTTTAAGGCTGAACGTTGTTCTCAGATTATTGAATATTGTGCTTTTGCCGTAAAGCTTTTTTGAAATCTGACACAGCGGTTGCATTAAGAACAAGTTTATCTTTAATTCAATGTAAAACATGTATCTTTCATCAAAGTTTATGATGAGTATTTGATGTAGCTCTGCAATTTCTCCGGATGTTTTGGAGGCATTTCTGAACATGGCGTCAATGTAAACTGAGGTTTTTGGATAGAAATATGAACTTGATCGAACAAAACATACATGTAATTGTGTAACATTGAGTCCCGGGAGTGTCATCTGCTGAAGATCGTAAAAGGTTAGTGATTAATTGTATCTATATTTCTGCTTTTTGTGACCCCTCTCTTTGGTTGGAAATTGGCTGAATGCTTTCTGTGACTAGTTGCTGACCTAACATAATGATATGTTCTGCTTTTGCCGAAAAGCCTTTTTGAAATCGGACACTGTGGTTGGATTAACGAGAAGTGTATCTTTAAAATGGTGTAAAATACTTGTTTGGTTGAGGAATTTTAATTATGAGATTTCTGTTGTTTTGAATTTGGTGCCCTGCAATTTCACTGGCTGTTGGCGAGGTGGGACGCTAGCGTCCCGAACGATCCCAGAGAGGTTAAGCCACAGAAAAAGTAAGCAACCTTCAGTCACTTCAGGAGTCCATCTTTTAATCTCTACCTTTTAAGCCTTCTCTCGATGCAGACGCACTTTGTAGACTGGGATGAGCAGAACCATGTTATGGTCCCAACCCCCAAGACTGGGTAGTGCCTTGGAAAAATATACACCTGGGATGTTACCATAACAGAGGTCCAGACAGGCTTCAGTTCGGGTAGGGAACATATTGCTGATATGATGGTAAATGTTGAGATGGATTGCACACATTAAAGTCTCCCATGATTAGCTTTACTGCTTCAGGTGACTGTCTCAGCCTTGGATACAAGGTCATGAATCAAGTCAGCAGCTTTGAGTGTGTCAGCAGAGTAGTCTATGTAAACAATAAATAAATCGGACTGGATTTATTTCCTGTGGCAGGTAGTATGGCCGTAGGTTAAGAGCAAGGAGTTCAATATATTTAGTACAGACCTTGTGCTTAGTTGTAATATGGGCAGGATTGCAATATTTCTCTTTGACGAATGCACACTCTCCACAACCATTTCTCTTACCAGAGTTGATGCTTCGGTCCGTTCTAACGATTGTGTAGCCATGCAGCTCCACAACAGAGTCGGGATCCTGTTCCGTAAACCAGGTCTCAGACAGATCAAGCAGGATTGTCAGTACTCAGATGTATTGGGTACAAGCCCGTAACTCATCAGTCTTATTCCTTATGCTTTCTACATTGCCATGCATAATAGATGGAAGAGGTGTTCTGAAGGGCGGTTTTTTCATCCAAATCCAAATTCCTCCTCTGCTGCCACCCTTCCATGGTTTTGAAGCCTATCCTTGGGGACACGTTGATTGTCATGATGGTGGTACTCCATTGCAGTGTAGACTTGAAGCAAAGGGCCAGAGATGAAGCAGGATATCTCTTGTGTATGATATCGCGGCTCGCTGTATCCATTGAGGGTTAGGTCGACAGCTTGTTTGGTGCGTTTCACAAAAAAACTGATTAAAACTAAAAACAGCCAAAGTACTGTTATTTGCCTCATTATTAATTGTCCAATTTAAATGGCACTAAAAACATAGTTGGTTTAGGTATATCGCAAAGTGATTTATTCTCGGGATGGAATATTTGTAAAATACCAGGAAAATGTTCAACCCTACCACACAGCAGTGGCTGAGTGTGGTGGTTAGGCTTTCATCATATAACTTTATGCCCATCTGTAGAAAGCTGGTTACTCTCCAGCGACAAATGATTCATGATTCACCTGTACCAGATTCTATGATGACTAACATTGAATTTTTACTGTGACTGACCATTGATGCAAACAAATAATACCTCCGATGTCACAACGGTGTAGAACACAAACCGGGAGAACAGGGACAACCGTCACAGATGTAAGAGAGTTCATGAACAGTCGAGGGGTATCCTATTCCATCCATAACACCACAGGTATAGGGCTGCCTGAGCTCAAATGGCACCTTATTCCCTATATAGTGCACTACTTTTGACCAGGGCCCATAGGTAATATGGTGCCATTTGGGGAGCAACCTAGCTGTTAAGAGTCCTTCCTATCAACTTGGGAAAAAAAAAGAGGAGATGTTTTGGGAACATCACGCAAACTGATGGAGTTACCATGGAAACCAGCCACACAAACGGACAGGCAGGCAGGCAGGCAGGCAGGCAGACAGGGGCTGCTGGACTAACTCACACAGACAGAGATAAGTCTGTGCCTCGGAGGTACTGTATAATCTATAAAAGGATCACGACTGAAGATTTCCACTGATCAATAATATCTCACACCACCACTGACAGAGTCTAACAGCCATTAGGAGAGTTGGAGAGGGGGGCTAACTATGATGTATTTCTATTCCTTAAAACAGCAGAATCCCCATGCAAAGGAATTCAAACTTAATTAGCTTTAATTGTTGTTTGTACCACCTCTCCTGTGCATGAAGAAATAACAGGGGTGATCAACTAACAACAGGCAGAGAGTTAAAATCAAAGGTCAGGATTGAGTCATAGGACAGTCATGCTGGGAGGTTAACTCTGTAGGTGCTGGAGCAAACCACTGAATTGCCAGCAATGGATCATATAACACAGCAATAACAAGTAATGAAATAATATCTTCGTAGAAACTAACTAGAAACGAACACATAATCGTCTATTCCTAAACAGTCATCTACTGTAGACTGTGAGAGGTTAACTCTGTAGGTGCTGGAGCAAACTGATCTGTTGAAATAGCACATAAAACTTACTTTAGCCAAACTAATAGAAAAAAAACACTGTCCATTACAATATGCTGTCTGGAGATACAGGTCATTCATTCTAGAACCTAGACTACAATTCTAGAATCCTTAAAGTCAATTGAGAATTTAGGTTCCATTGTCTATGATTAGAAAGAAAAAGCTCTGTAATTGAACAAGCTATTTATAAGGTGAAGTTGAGAGACATTATGAAACTGTCTGATAAGGTTTTGCAGAATATAAATAATATTACAGAATATAATAACATTTCAGAACATGAAAACCCAAAAATATGCTGGGGAGCTGCAGCTGTACAGTTGTCCTGACATGATTCTCCTGGAAGAAGATACCAAAAGAAACCGCAAGCCAACTACATAAGGGCAGCTATGGAGCTTCTGATTCACTTCAAACACTCAAGGAGAAAACTCCAACATCAGCACTCTTATGTAGTGCATGTAGATACTTGCCTACATCTACTATGAATGCATTTAGATAGTATCTACATGAATGGGCTAAATAAACCTGCACCGAAAATGTGGCTGGTATGAAGCTACATATAGTACATAGTCTGAGTGGCTGGTGAATTTTGTTTTCATCCACAGCCACACTGGCTGCATGCCTGGTTCCATAAACACTGTACAGGTCTCACTGTAAAAAAAAATAATAATAATTAAACTTAAATCTCAATTAGACTAACCTGTATAAATAAAGGTTAAGTGAAAATGAAACGGTAGGTTGACCACAGTTAATTTGATGCCCTTGTCTGAAAAAGTAGACAACAGGCGGAAGGGAGAAGGGCACTGTCCAGATGCGTGAGAGTGCGTCTCTCCCTCTACTCTCCCTCCTACACTACAGGTCAAAGTAATCTACTACATACGAATGGTGTGCCATTTGGGACATAAACCTCTCCCTGGGCCTCACACGCCTCTCCCTCCTACACTAGTGTGGCCTCAGGAAGAACACAAACACCCAGCAGCTATTGCAACACTTCCTTTTTCAAGATTTTACTAGGTGGATCGTTGGTTTATTGTTTTCCAACATATGCTGCTGGAGCTAAGATCAGGGAGGCACCAGCGGACCAGACAATTGGCTGCAGCGGCATGTGATGTGGTCCATACCAAGAATGCCGTCAACTGAAATGTGTCTTCCGCATTTAACCCAACCCCTCTGAATCAGAGAGGTGCGGGGGGCTGCCTTAAATCGACATCCATGTCTTTGGCACCTGGGGAACAGTGGGTTAACTGCCTTGCTCTGGGGGCAGAACAACAGATTTCTACCTTGTCAGCTTGGGGATTCAATCTAGCAACCTTTCAGTTACTGGCCCAACGCTCTAACCAGTACGCTACCAATAATAGACAGATTTCAGACAACAGAACAGTAAAGGCACTTTAAATAATTACTAGCAGGCTCTTAACAAGGATTAGCGGTATTAACCATAGTCTGAGATCAACTATGTCTATGATGTTCTAAAAAATCTCTATAAATGTATTAAAGGTACTAGATGGCGATTGATGAATAATTGCTTAAGCTTTTAGGAACTGTGCCTCTAGGACCTTCAAACCCAACTCTGGACCTCGAAGCCAGTTCCACTGCATTTTTGCTTTGTTCCCCTTAAATTAAATCAAATTGTATTTGACACATCTGGAAAACAATTTAAATTTAAAAAATGTAAACCTTTATTTAACTTGGCAAGTCAGTTAAGAACACTTATTTACAATGAAAGCCTAGCAACAGTGGGTTAACTGCCTTGTCAGCTCAGGGATTTGATCTAGCAACCTTTCGGTTAATGCCCAATGGCCCAACGCTCTAACCACCTGCCGCCCCAGAATAATGCTGTAATGTAACAAAATGTGGAAAAGTCAAGGGGTCTGAATACTTTCCGAATGCACTGTATTTCAGTCATTCCTCAAACTCACCAGCTGCACTAACTTTTACATATCCTGTTTCACATTACACAACGTAAAACAACCATTTTGAATGTTATATATAGTTTTTTGCATCTCTGAGCGATATTCTATCGACTCCTGGGGTCATTTCATGTTTTCATGTGTATCGATGCAAAACTCGTCATACCGGCTGTATTTCTGCATGCTTGACAGGCAATAGCTTAAACATACATGAAATGACCAAGGGAATCGATAGAACATCGCTCAGAGATAGAACATTCTTAATGGGTGAATCTTTCCTTTAACTGGTTGTTAGCTAGTTAGGTAACATGACTGAACAAGGTTGTTTGTTATCAAATCAATAATTAGCCACGCGGGAACAGTTTAAAACAGCTGTTTGTAAAAGTATATAAAATGAATGTGAATTTGTAAAAAGTCGCTCTGGTAATACGGGTCATCTCTTATTAATGGTGTGCCCTAGAGACGAGCCGTTTTCATTGTTGTAAAGTACTGTGCTCTATTTGCTCTCTCTGACACTCAGAGGCTGTGTGACAGCGAACTTGCAAAGTCTACTCAGAAAGGCCTATGCTCTTGGTTATACCAGGTGATGAAATGATGCAATGTTTCAACTTTGCTCGCTCTGCACACTGCTCCAATCTATCAAATGTACATGTAGCAGAAGAACACCAGGGTCTGCATCCCTGCTTGACATCATGGCTAAATTATATTTTAAAACCAAATGTAATAGATGCGCAGGAAGAGAGGACGGAGAGAACCTGTGAGTGATTGCTGGTAGGGTATGTGGCTGGCTGATTACAGCTGCTACATGTGATATACACATGAAAGTGAAATGGACATTAGTGAATGGGCGCATACAGGAGAGTTACTGTTGCTTTTTTTGTGTTGACTGAATTTATTAACAAAACTGACTTTATAAACATTTAGAATTTTAGGGTCGAAAAATTCAGCAGTATCAGAAATTCTAAAATGTTGGCAGCGTTTTGGTACCGGTATACCGCGCAACACTACAATGGATCCCTACCTGCTTTATGGTATCATATAATATGAATGGGCATTGTTGAGGGCCGTTGTTGACACTGAGGTAATTATTACCTGCAGAATAAGAAGGACATTTCCTTGATCAAGGTCAGTTAGGCCTCCACGTACTGAGTACGCACCTCAGAAAGAAAGCACATTGTCAGATCAAGGGCCATATGTATCAAGCATCTCGGAGTAGGAGTGTTGATGTGTAGGTTCAGGTTTGCCTTTTAGATCATAATGAGTAAGATTATAGACAGGGGAACTGATCCTAGATCAGCATTCTTACTCAGTTGCTTGATACACACAGATCCAGGTGCTTGAGTTGCTTGAAAATGAGGTGTTTCACAGCTTGACAAAGTTGAACATGTCACCCAGGATTAAAGGACTATTGTTCAAGAGAACAATAAAGACAAACAATTCCTGTGTGTCAACCACACACACACTCATGATTTTCTCACAGGAGTGTCTCAAATGGCACCCTATTCCCAATATAGTACACTATTTTTGATGGGCGCTGGTCAAAAGTAGTACACTATATACGGAATACGGTGCCTTTTGGGACATAACCAGATTCATTACCTGAGATTACTGACTGACTCTCCCTGTGTGGTGGCCATGTCAGCACCCTATTTTTTACTTAACCTTTATTTAACTAGGCAAGTCAGTTAAGAACAAATTCTTATTTACAATGACTGCCTACCCCAGCCAAACCCTAACCCAGACAATGCTGGGCCAATTGTGTGCCGCCCTATGGGACTCCCAATCACGGCCAGTTGTGATACAACCTGGAATTGAACCAGGGTCTGTAGTAACTCCTCTAGCACTGAGATGCAGTGCCTTATCATGCTGAAACATGAGGTGATGACGGTGGATGAATGGTACGACAATGGGCCTGAGGAGCTCGTCACGGTATCTCTGTGCATTCAAACTGCCATCGATAAAATGCAATTATGTTCGTTGTCCGTAGCTTATGCCTGCCCATACCATAACCCCACCACGGGACTCTCTGTTCACAAAGTTGACATCAGCAAACCGCTCGACGCCATACATACTGCAAAATTCTCTAAAACATTGGAGGAATATTTGTATTTATTTTATTGAATATCCGAAACATACAATATAATTGCAGTGAAGCCACTCAACAACTACATCATACCAGTCATCGAACAGACTCCCATTTAGAGCGACACACAGAAGCATCCAGAGTCAATACCCTGCTCAAGGCCAAGTTGACAGATCTCCCACAAGGCCAAAAAACGTAAACTATGAACCCTCCAAGATCCCCAATAGCTGTCCCTCAACCATTCGAGACCCCTCCCACAGTCCCCCCAAGAAGAAAAATAAAAAATACAATTAATTCCATTCACCACCCCCAAGAAACCCCAATGCACCAACAGCCAAGAGAATGAACTAAAGAGAAAGTGAAAAGACAGAAGAAAACAAACAATGCAATAAAATGTCAAATATAAATAAATAAATCAAATCAAATGTATTTATATAGCCCTTCGTACATCAGCTGATATCTCAAAGTGCTGTACAGAAACCCAGCCTAAAACCCCAAACAGCAAGCAATGCAGGTGTAGAAGCACATGGATATGGATATCAAGGACAACTAAAATCATAACAGCAAAGCAAACTATATGTTTGTGTGCATGTCTGGCACTATTACATGTATGCATGTGTTCTTGTATGTGTTTATTTGAATGAATGCATGTACATGCATGTGTACAAACACCTGCACGGCATCAGCCTCAGGCAAACCGGCATTAGTTGTAAAAACACTGCATCAGTGTCATTCAAATGTACTTTTTATGTCTCAACTTGACTTAATTTTTTACTTTTATCTTTGACCATCATTCTGTCTCCCACACAGCAACTCCACTCCCACTTGTCTCCAATTCCACATCCCAATCCTCAGCCTCCCTCAGCCCATCCCACCCATCTCTGCTGGCCACCCTCTTCGGGTTTCTACGCAACACATATCTTTCAACTATGCTGTGACATTTAACGTACAATTTCAATCTTTCTAATCGAATAGAATCCACAGATTGCGAGTTGAAAATAAATACTTTTACAAAGAGGAATCTTATGGTAGAGAAATTAACATTAAATTCTCCGGCAACAGCTCTGCAGTCAGCATGCCAATTGCACTCGCCCTAAAAACTTGAGACATCTGTGGCAGTGTTGTGTAATAAAATTGCACATTTTAGAGTGGCCTTTTTTTGTCCCCAGCACAAGGTGCACCTGTGTAATGATCAGCTTCTTGATATGCCACACCTGTCAGGTGGATGGATTATCATGGCCAAAGAGAAATGCTCACAGGGATGTAAACAAATTTATGCACAAAATTTGAGGGGAAAAAAAGCTTTTGTGTGTATGCAATAGTTCTGGGATCTTTTATTTTATCACATGAAACATGGGACCAACTCTTTACAAGTTGCATTTATATTTGTGTTCAGTATACATAGGGAACGGGGTATCATCTGGGATGCAGACAATATCTTGTTATGTTACACAATTACAGACCAACCGGATCTCATTTGATGACAGTGACTTTTAACAAGAGTTAGTTCTTTAGTAGAGTTACACACTGGGTGACACTTATGACAAAAGGATGTCTGTCTTTAACATGAGGCGTGGAAATTGAGCTTCATGAGTGAGACGGATTGATACGGTTTCTGGTTAGACTATTCCCTCTCCTGAGCACTTCAAGGATAGATACATTTACAGTCCATTCGGCAAAAATTCAGACCCCTTGACGTTGGTTAGAGCGTTCCCTCAATCTGCACACAATACACCATAAAAACAAAGCAAAAAACAGGTGTATAACTGAAATATTACATTTAATTTACATACAGTACCAGTGAAAGGTTAGGACACCTACTCAGTCAAAGGTTTTGCTTAATGTATTATTTTCTACATTGTACAATAATAGTGAAGACAGCAAAACTAAGAAATAATACATGTGGAATCAAATAGTAACCAGAAAACAGCCCTATTTTGTAAAAGACCAAGTTCATATTATGGCAAGAACAGCTCAAATCTGCAAAGAGAAATGACAGTCTATTACTTAAAGACATGAAGGTCAGTCAATCGGGGAAAAGTTGATTAAACTGCAGTCGCAAAAACCATCAGACGCTTTGATGAAACTGGCTCTCAGGAGGACCGCTACAGGAAAGGAAGACCCAGAATTACCTCTGCTGCAGAGGATAAGTTCATTAGAGTTAACTGCACCTCAGATTGCAGCCTAAATTCTTCAGAGTTCAAGTTAGACATCTCAACGTCAACTGTTCAGATGAGACTGCGTGAATCAGGCCTTCATGGTTGAATTGCTGCAAAGAAACCTCTACTAAAGGACACCAATAATAATAATAGATTTGCTTGCGTCAAGAAACACGAGCAATGAACATTACACCAGACCAAAGAACAGATTTTGCACTGACGAGTCAAAATTTGAGATTTATTGGTTCCAACCGCCGTGTCTTGTGAGACGCAGAGTCGGTGAGTGGATGATCTCTGCATGTGTAGTTGGTGTGATGGTGCTTTGCTGGTGACACCATCTGTGATTTATTTAGAATTCAAGGCAGACTTAACCAGCATGGCTACCACAGCATTCTGCAGCGATATGCCTTCCCATCTGGTTTGTGCTTAGTGGGACTATCATTTGTTTTGAGTTGGTTTGGATGAGTTGGACTGCAGAGTGAAGGAAAAGCAGCCAACAAGTGCTCAGCATATGTGGGAACTCCTTCAAGACTGTTGGAAAAGCATTCCTCATGAAGCTGGTTGAGAAAATGCGAAGTGTGCAAAGCTGTCGTCAAGGCAAAGGGTGGCTACTTAAAAGAATCTCAATTATATTTTAATTTGTTTAACACTTTTTTGGTTTCTACATGATTCTGTATGTGTCATTTCATAGTTTGTCTTCACTATTATTCTACAATGTAGAAAATAGTAAAAATAAAGAAAAACCCTGGAATGAGTAGGTGTCCAAACTTTTGGCTGGTACTGTATATAAATAAAAAGGTGTTTTTTAATTTTAATACATTTGCAAAAATTTCTAAAAAACAGTTTTCGCTTTGTCATTATGGGGTATTGTGTGTAGATTGAGTACAAATTTTTATTTAATACACTTTATAATAAGGCTGTAACGTAACAGCATGTTGAAAAAGTCAAGGGGTCTGAATAGTTTCTGAATGCACTGTAGATACTGTCTGGTTCAGGAATAGATTGATAATGTCTAGTTTGACAACCTGGCCACTTTGGAGATATCAAAAATACATGTATTCTGCTAAGTGGAAATGAGCAGGGAGGCACTGATAGGGAGGTAGACGCAGAGTAGTAGTAGGGCCGGGACACGTGCCCATGCTGAAGGGTGACGTGTACATGCTGCAGGCGGCAGCATTACCTGCTAGACCAGCCTCAGGCACACTTCTAAGATAGATTGATATTGTCTGGTTTGACAACCTGACCACTTCAGATGATTTCATTGGTAACCTGAGGTGAACTACTCTACGTTGGAGACCTGAGGTGAATTACTGTATCTTGGTACCCGAGGTGACCTACCGTACGATGGATGGTAGCACAATAGAGTGTAATGATGAACAAACATTGCAGGCAGAAATAGAACGTAAGACATTCTACCATGTGGAAGGAGGGTGAGACCTGTGCATACAGATCTGACAACAGAATAGAACGGATACAGGATACAGATAGGACAATTCTTAATCTATGCCTATACTCAAACCTTCAGTATGTAAAATGGGGTGATGTAAATGTAAAAATTTAAATATAAAACCCACCAAGGATTTTAGTTTCATTTAGCCATTTTGACAAGCTAATTAATTAAGCTTGTCCAAGCCAGAATTGTCCATTTTGTATTGGGTCAATAAACATGTACAATTCCTTCACAACATAGGTCACATGCAGACACGGGCTTGGTTCAGCAAAAGCGTTGGTCAGTTACTGTCAGTCAATGTTATGAAACACTTTCAGTGAGACCCAAGTTTCTCTCACTCACTCACTGGTTCACTGTCAAGTCAGAGAGGTGCGAGAAGGGGGCCAGCCAGAGCCAGTAGCCGAGCGATACACAAATTGTTTATGAATTGTCAGTCCCGCAACAGAATCTCACAAGCTGGTCTGATGCCATTACCCAATCTCAACACCCCCCCTTTCAGTTTAATGAAAAAGGTAGCTTCACATTACTATTAGGTTTTTTCCAACTCGTTCTCTCGTCCCGTCACATAGGCTGGAACCAAACTCGACAGCATTTAACATCCAAAACAAGTACAGAGGTGTTAGTTGAGCGTTTGATTTGTTGCAATGCTGCTAGACAAAGGCTGTTTAAGAGGGTTAACTCCCATGCCTAAATACATTAATGGTGCATAGTGTTGGTGCAAGAGTAGGTATAGGCCTATTTCATCACAAAGTGTCAAGAATTCTACTACATTGACTCTTACCAGCTTTTCAAATAGTTAAAAAAATCACGAGTGGGTCACCAGGTGCAGACGGGGTGAATAGAAACCATATGCAGGAATCCAAAGTGTGACAATTTAGTCATATTTTGCGACCTTTTAACTTGGCTGTGCGAGTTTCATTTTTAATTGCTTGCACTGGTGCGAGCTGCCCATTCCACCTCAATCAAAAAGTCCTATTTTTGTACAGATAAATTTGTTCAAGAGTAAAGTGCATTTTCCTCATGATTCCTGTAATAAGTGTCTGCCCTGACAGTGTGCCTGCCTGTTTCACTGGGGCAGGCTGCTGTAATGAACGAGCCTCTCACTCACTCTCCTACTCATGATTGTAGAACATTTCAAAATGCAATGGCAGGGGAAAAAAATACAACTTTGGAAGCAACTAGTTGTCCATATTAAAAAGAGAGGAATGTCTCAGACTTCTACTGTAGGTATAGTTGTTATTTTTCAACTATCATTACAGTGCTCAAAGCACTCTTCTACAATCAAGATACCCGATATGTCTTTGAAATACAGAGGTTGTGAAATTGAGCATCGGCCATCGCAAGGGAACTAGCCTCATTGCACTTACATGGCTACTAGCAGTAGGTGTTATATTTACAGTTCGTGATCTAGCTAATGTGTTGAGTTTCTACTTCCTCGGGCGGTGAATTAGCACCAATTGAATTAAGCAAATATATAATGTTAATGTACATAAAGATGAAGGCAAATTCATCTCTATTTAACAAAACATTCTGGAGCCCTATTTGACGGTACAATATTTTTAAAAATTGTCCATCCAAAATGCATGACAATAACTGGATTAGGTTGCATATGAAAATATTTTGAATCATGCATTCCTGCTTGGATATGTAAGACGTAACAACTTACAATGAAAAAATGTATAAATGCAACACGCAACAATTTCAAAGATTTTACTGAGTTAGAGTTCATAAGGAAATCAGTCAATTGAAATAAATTAGGCCTAATCTATGGATTTCACATGACTGGGCAGCGGTGCAGCCATGAGTGGGCATGGGAGGGAATAGGCTCATCCACTGGGGCCACAAATAAGACAAATAACAGCACAACAGTGGTGTGCAGAATGGCATCTCGTCGATCCTCGTCACACACAGGCTATTGCAGCAGACGACCACAGTTCTGGGTTCCACTCCTATCAGCTAAAAACAAGGAGAAGCGGCTCCAGTTGGCACACGATTACTAACACTAGACAATTAAGGAGTGGAAAAACATGGCCTTTTCCGAGGAATCCCGGTTCCTTTTGAGTCATACTGATGGCAGAGTCAGGATTTGCTGCAAGCAGCATGAGTACATGGACCCATCCTGACTGATGTCAAAGGTACAGAATGGTGGCGGTGGTGTACTGCCGTCCAATCTGCAGCAACTGCGTGATGCCATCGCGTCAGCATGAACCAACCTCCCTGTGGAATGTTTCCAACTTGTAAAATATATGCCCCAAAGAAGTCAGGCTGTTCTGGAGGCAAAGGGGGTCCCGATACAGTACTAGATGGGTGTACCTAATTAACTGGCCGGTGAGTGTAAATTGCCTTCTTTTAATCTCCATCTTTGTTGGGAGGACAACAGAAGCTAGGTTATTTTGTACCATGTCCACCCTTTATCCTTACCATTAATTTGAACTAATTTGGTTTATCCAATCGCATTCAAATCAGTGTCGTAAAAAAACCTGCAATGGAAGTGTTTGGTTTGACATAACTTTAAGGCCAAACTAACTATTTTAATCTCTGTCTTTGTTTACTCACTTACTGTTGTACATGTGCATCCGGTTCCTTTACCATTCATTTGAAATATGCTAATTTGTTTAATCCAATTTGATCCAGTCCTGTGATAAACCTGCTGTGATTTCAGAGTGTCTGGTTTGACATTAAGTACCCTCTTTTAATCTGTCATTTTGTTAACTAATTTACTGGTATTTGCAACACAACAGTCAATCTAGTGAATCACACAGTAATGTAGATGGCTAATACATGTACAAGTCCTGTAATAATGAATAGTACTGAGTGAATGTGTGGCGTATGTGTGTTAGTGTGAGTGCTGAGAAGTGTAAGTCTGCGTTAGGCTGTGTGTGTGTTGATGGGGGTGCTGTATGAGTGTGTAGGGATGCTGAGAAGTGTTTGTGTGCACTCTAGTCCTATTCTGAGGGGCTACTGAATACAACTGTGATACAACCTAACTTACTAACTAGTAAATAGTTAGCCTACTTTTTGTTCATGATCATGTCACCCCAATTACTCTGTTACCACCCCTGGTGTGTGTTTGTTTGTGTGTCTGCACTCAAGTGTGTGGGCGCCACCTTTACTCTTCAGTGTAGACTCCCAGGAGTGCATAATATCTCAATATATATGTTAACAACATATAGGACCACCTGACTTTAAATTAATGGGTTTAACATACTTTGTTTTATTCTGTATAGACTACTTAGCATATTATTATGCATCTAATTTGCATAAAGCCGTATATATTTTTTATTCTAATTTCAAAAAATGTTTCAATTTATTACAAACTCTCAGTTATGCATAAAGCATGTATATTTGTTAATAATATGGCAATTGGCCTCAAATTACTGTAATTATGCATTCCCTACTGCCTAATGTGCATATTAAGAGCCTAATTGTCATAATATTACATATACATGTCATAAATGTCAGAACAATATGATCACTCCATCTTAAGACATTGGACAAAACTTGTTGAAATTAAGAATCCATAGAGGTGATTTTGTGCCTTTTTGACAAGGGTTTATCATTGTCCTGTCCACAATTTTTTTTGTACTTTTTCTGATCACGTGAAAATAAGATCTCAGCGATTGTAAGTCTCACACCCTCATGAAATAAAGCGTTCTGTGTACTATATGGAATACAAAGTATAACACCAGAACCAGTGTCTCATTTTGAGCCCTAACACCCTACACCTAATCAATGTGATGTACATTGTACGCACCTATTTGATAGCCAAGCACATTTATGGGATAGACATGAACAATTGCAGGTTGCAAAGGCATTTTGATCAGTTTAGATGGTGAAGTAATTTTTTTACAAACCAAAAAGTCAATAAAATAGACCTTTGTCCGTTTAAATCTAGCGTATCTAACGAAAAGGCTGGCCTTGCTGTCATCATAGCGGATATTGATGTCAAAGCAGAGCCTTCCAAAAGTGACACCTAATTTAACAGTGACACTGTTAAATTAGGTACAATTATGCAAGTGAACACATCTGAAACAGATGAGTAGGGTGAGAAGATAACTAGCTACTTACTTTCTGTATTTTCTCCATTCGTTGGCTGACAATTCCATACGTAGACAGCAGTCACAAAAACCACAAGTAAAGTCCGCTGACACATATTTACTTAAATCAATATCCGACCGAGGACAGTCGAGAACTGGGTTAGAATCAGTGTCAACTCGGTTAAAACTAGCTGGCAAGTGGTAGCTGTCAATTGGTTCGTTAGCTAAACCACGAGAACCCAGAGGTAAACAAAAATAAAAACATGCATTCCGGAAAAATGGGCGGAGGGAAGTTAAGAGTCCAACGTGTTCACTAGCTACCTGGTTAGCCACTGCTAGTTATCTGTACAGATCTGGTGGATATTCAAAATCGCCACAAACAAATGCAACAGTGTGATTCATTGTGGACAAACGAAACTAAAGTCTCACTTGCCAATAACTTGCATGGCATTGAGTCTTTTCAATTGTTCTTGATTCAACAGTCTCGAAAGTCAGAACAGGCCAAGCTGAGTAGCTAGCTAACTGCTAGCTACTGTTAGCTGGCTGTGCAGCAGGCCACAACGCAAGTTAGTGCGATTTGATACCAACTCGCAATTGAATTACGCTTTCGGTAACACTCGCTATGGCGCCGTGTATCTACTTCGGAAATGGCTTATTCCCTTGCAATTGAAAGGATAAAAACCACAGCTAGTGATGTGCAGCAATTTCTCTCGTGTCGCAGTCCCACATTCTGTAGCTTCCCTTATGACAACTTCAGGTTCATGGCACGCGTGGCGTACTAAAACCAAATCCACGGGTCACTGCGTTTCACGCTCACCGCTGGTGTCTTTCACAAAAAATACCACAATAATAAACGCAAAAGTATTGCGATTAATAGGTAGTTTCCTGAAACTCAACTGAACCTTGTATGGAGAGAATAAATAATTAAACGGCAAACTCGATTCGGTCAATACTGACATTAACGAGACTTCCACTCAAGACAACATTGACTGTCAGACTTCACCGTTGGTCAAATTGTTCGCACTATTTCTTCACAATAAAGCGCGTTTCGGTGATTTTACATGAGGGATATCTCCCTTCAAAATGACCACATGGTTATTGCACGACGACAACAGCAAAAAATAAAGTCGAAAACTTATATTTTAGTCTCCCACATGAGAGGTAGATTGTTAAATCCTCTTCTCTGCCTCTCCTCCGCCAGTAAACAAAACCTGCAAGTGAGCCAGCTGGGGCTAAAGCGAAACACGGACTGGAATCTATTGGATTAGGCAGTTAGACTAAAGATACCTACATTGCATCTGTGAATAGGCTACAAACGAGCGGGGGTCATACCATGGATAATCTTTACTACTATAACCCATAGAAACGCATTATTAAATAACACATTCATAAATGTAAAAAAAAAAATGGTTTAAAAATGAATCATAAGGAATAAGATTTTTAAGTGTCTATCCTATATTTAGAAGAAGACCGATTTTCGGGATGTCTAAGAAGTAACGCTATATCTTGGCCATCTTTCACGCAGATGCGGAAGGCCGAAATAGGTGGGTGTGAGAGATTGAGATGCAGCCCATGGAGAAAAAAACAATAGTTTAAATTGACTGATTTGGATGGGGATTTTTATTATTATTAATTACTTAGACTGTCGCCTTAATCAACATCCACGTTTTTGACGCCCGGGGAACGGTGGGTTAACTGCCTTGCTCAGGGGCAGAACCATTTTTACCTCGTCAGCTCGGGGATTCGAAGGTTGCTGGCCTAACGCTCAAACCACTAGGTTACCTGTTTAAATATCACATTGTCCAGCGTTGTTATCTCTTCTCTCTGTGTTAGTTCTTGGCAGCCTTTATGGGAAAAACAGCTGCACTGAAACTCCTATGCTCAGATAGACCATATCCTCCCTATGTCAATGCTAACCCCTTAGAGAGGAACTATCACCTGTGGTGGAAAAAGTATCACATTTTCATACTTGAGTAAAAGTAAAGCTACCTTAATTGAAAATTACTCAAATAAAAGTGAAAGTCACCCAGTAGAATACTACTTGAGTAAAAGTCTAAAAGCATTTTGTTTTAAATATACAGTACCAGTCAAAAGTTTGGACACACCTACTCATTCAAGGGTTTTTCTTATTTTTTGTCTTAATGCCAAGAGTGTGAAAAACTGTCATCAAGACAAGGTGTTGTTACTTTGAAGAACCTCAAATATAAAAAATTTAACAAATATAAGATTTGTTTCACACTTTTTTGGTTACCACATGATTTCATGTGTTGTTTCATAGTTTTGAAAACAGTAGAAATAAATGAGTAGGAATGAGGACCCTGGAATGAGTAGGTGTTCTAAAACCTTTGACTGGTAGTGTGTGTGTGTGTGTGTGTGTGTGTGTGTGTGTGTGTGTGTGTGTGTGTGTGTGTGTGTGTGTGTGTGTGTGTGTGTGTGTGTATGTATGTATGTATGTATGTATGTATGTATGTATGTATGTATATATGTAGGTATGTATGTATTACATCATTTCAAACATTTGACTGGTACTGTACTTAAGTATCGAAAGTAAATGTAATTGCTAAAATATACTTAAGTATCAAAGTAAAAGTATATATCATTTCAAACTCCTTACATAAAGCAAACCAGACAGCGTAATTTTCTTGTTTATTTTATTTACGGATAGCCAGGGGCATGCTCCAACACTCAGACATCATTTACAAACATCAGAAGCAGTAGGGATGACCAGGGATGTTCTCTGGATAAGTGTGTGAATTAGGCAATTTTCCTGTCCTGCTAAGCATTCAAAATGTAACGAGTACTTTTGGGTGTCAGGGTAAATGCATGGAGTAAAAAGTACATACTTTTCATTAGGAATGTAGTGAAGTAAAAGTTGTCAAAAATATAAATAATAAAGTCAAGTTCAGATACTCCGAAAACTACGTAAGTAGTACTTTCAAGTATTTTTACTTAAGTACTTTACACAACTGACTATCACTAAGACATTTGTGTACCAATTGTTTCCAGTTTTAGCTTTCTGAATTCACTTGTGTTCTCTGTATGTATGCATTGTTTAAAAGGTGGGTTACATCCCAAATCGCACCCTATTCTCCTCATTGTGCACTACTACACTACTTTAAAAAAAGTTATGCACTACGTAGGGAATAAGGTGCCATTTGCGGCATACATAGTCTCACGTGCCAGTCTTAAAGGGCTGAACTGAAGGGGTCTCTTCCTACACTGCTGTAGAGAGACACTATTGAAGATGTAGGAGTATGTTTCTGTGCCAAATGGCGACCTATTCCCTAAATAGTTGAGCATTATATAGGGGGATAGGGTGCTATTTGGGATTAACGTATATGTGTTGATGTTTACAGTACACTTAGAACAAAAGATCCTAAAAGGGTTCTTCAGCTGTCCCCATAGGATAACCCCTTGAAAAACATGTTTGGTTCCAGGTAGAACCCATTCCACAGAGGGTTCTACATGGAACCCAAAATGGTTCTGTGGAACACAAAAGGCTTCTTTCTCCCTGGAACCAAAAAGGCTTTTTCAAAGGCCTATCCCTCTTGAGTTGGGACAACGTGTTTTTTATTAAGTTAAACGTGCTCTTTATGATAAATGTTTTTTGGGACCAAGTAACACTTCTCAAAAGGCAGCAAACTGGTGGAACGACCCACAAATGCTGGCTCTCCTCTTCCCTGGCTGCAACTCTTTCCCACACTTCGTTGCTGGCGTGGAGAGGACAATGTGTTCTTCTCAACCAACTTAACTGGTAAAATAAGGGTTCTAGATAGATAATAAAAAATAATATAAAAATAGATTTTACTACCTTGCGTCCAAAATGGCACCCTATTACCTATATAGTGCACGACTTTCGATGAGAGCCCTATGGGCCCTGGTCAAAAGTAGTTCACTACATAGGGAATAGGCTCCCATTTGGGACGCATGATTTGATAGGGTGGAGATGCTTATTGTTCATTTACTGTAATCATAACTAACCACAAGCCTGCCTGTGTTGAAAAGTTGATGGGTGATGCTTATAACTGATAACAACAAGCGGAAAGATGACTTAGATTAGTTTTCCTGTACTGGCAGCCAGGGGATTGGCTGGACAATACTACCAGTGTTAACTCACTACCTGTTAGCATCCTGCCTTCCCAGCAGGAACAGTACATTTCGGATAAAAAAAGGAACCTCTTCTGTCACCAATTAAGAGAAAATAGCCCTCAATCTTACAGGAATTCAAACACATGCACAAACACTCACATACACACCAATGATGTCTATAAACCCTGGATGACTGACAGGGGATGCTGTATTGAAGCCACTATGCAGCCATTTTGGTACTACATTCATTTTTGAGAAGTGTATTATATTACAGACACCTTCATGCATGCTTTTAAATTATTAGGCGAATCAAGTGAACTAGTTCAGGGCTAAAACAAAATTGTGAAACGGCTGGAGCTCCCCGTGGAGAAGCTTGAGAACTTAACCAGGTAACATTTCTAGTTAGTATCTCAAAATGTGGAGTTAGGATCTCAATATCTTGAGGTAGTATCTCAATATTTTGAGGTAGTATCTCAACATTTGTAGATACTAAATGTTGAGATAGCATCAACATATACAAATGAATTGGGCTTCCATAAAGTGCATTCGGAAAGTAATAAGACCACTTGACTTTTTCCACATTTTGTTACGTTACAGCCTTATTTTAAAATGGATTCAGTGTTTTTTCCCCTCATCAATCTACAAACAATACCCCATAATGACAAAACAAAAAAAGTTTTTTTAGAAATGTTAGCAAATGTATTAACAATAGAAAACAGAAATATTGTATTAAAACTTGCTATGAGACTCGAAATTGAGCTCAGGTGCATCCTGTTTCCATTGATCATCCTTGAGATGTTTCTACAATTTGATTAGAGTCCACCTGTAGTAAATTCTATTGATTGGACATGATCTGGAAAGGCACACACCTGTCTATATAATGTCCCACAGTTGATAGTGCATGTCAGAGCAAAAACTAAGCCATGCGGGCAATGGAATTGTCCGTAGAGCTCCGAGACAGGATTGTGTCGAGGCACAGATCTGGGGAAGGGTACCTGTGCAGCGACGCTCCCCATCCAAACTGACAGAGCTTGAAATGCCCTGCAGAGAAGAATGTAAGAAAATCCCCAAATACTGTTGTGCCAAACTTGTAGCATCATACCCAAGAAGACTCATGGCTGTAATCGCTGCCAAAGGTCCATCAACAAAGTACTGAGTAAAGGGTCGGAATTCTTACAGTACCAGTCAAAAGTTTGGACACACCTACTCATTCAAGGGTTTTTCTTTATTTTTACTATTTTATACATTGTAGAATAATAGAGAAGACATCAAAACCATTAAATAACACATATGGAATCATGTAGTAACCAAAAAAGTGTTAAACAAATCTAAATATATTTTATAGTTGATATTCTTCAAAGTAGCCACCCTTTGCCTTGATGACAGCTATGCACACTCTTGGCATAGTAATAAGTCAGCTGTAAAACTGTGTTTTATGGGCTATGATGGGACAAGACTTTTTATAATCTGGTCGTATTGTAAAAACTACACAACAACTGCGATTGGACAATACAACTAACAGGGCTGCGCTTGCTGTACGCCTTTACATCTGTAATTAAATAGTTACTCACACAGTACATCATCACTATTGTGTTAATTGATTAATTCCAGTCAATCCTTTTGGATTGATAATGTCTAAGTAGCCTAGCCGCCTGAAGTTGTAATATAAAACAAATTTGATGACATTCACATTTTCTCTTAACACAAACAAATAGGCCTATTTTCGGCTATAAATACAGGAACATAGCTTAGGCTATTACTGCTTCGTTTCCCCTGGCCAGATGGGATCAGAGCTCATAGGCTTTTCTAGGCTACCTGCAGCTGTGATTGTTAGTTGGCTACAGCTGATCAGACTGAAACACAGATTGTACACGAGATGACCAATCATGAGACAAATCAGTCTAAACAACAGTACTTTGACCCTCTTTTCAACGCTTTTGTGTCAATATTTTTTATTCAACTGAATAGAAAGTGCCAGCTTGGCACACATTTGCCAGTGGCAGTGCTGTGCTGATCTCTGCAACATGGATAAATTGAAATCATTTGCCACATATTGCTACAAATGAAGAAATATTTCCTGTATGTATGTTCTACTTTCAAAAAATGCCAAGTTAGTGTCCATACTAATGTTACTGTCCTCAATACAACAAATAAATACTAGTGTAGAATTCCATGAATTCCAATGGAGGACTGCTCCTTCTGAGTGCCAATATGGAGGCCGGTGGCTTCAAATCAGCTAATTGGCCAATACATAGCATCAGCAATCCAGAGTTTCTATATATATCTTTGGTCCACACGCACATGCGTAGGACGGAGACCAAATCATGCCGAGGAGAGAGTAACTAGAATAATAAACATGTGTAATGAGTGTGCTGCAGTTGAATACCAGGAACAACAGTCACTGGCACCATCACCTCAAGGATCAGTACACTACAAGAGCTTAGAGAGAGATCATGGTGGTTTGCAGCCAAAATGGCACCCTATTCCCTACGTAGTGCACTACTTTTGAGCAGGGCCCTTAGGAAATAGGGTGCCATTTGGGATGCACACCATGTCAGCAAGGCCATCACATAGTACATTGATTCAACATCATGCAATTAGATGAGATGAGAGGGTCAGAGAGGTGAATGTTATAGCCATCTTACTAATGATGATGCTGTTCAACGTGTCATCTGCAGGCTGTGTAGTGGGAGGTGAGTCACTCACAGGCACTGGATGGAGCCTAGCACTGGGCTTTCTGATAGCAGTTCTTTTCAAAAAGTGTTGACTTGTGATGATTGGCATTGAATGTGGTTACCTTAGTTATTTCAGTTAATGCACTTATTGTAAATAGGTCTGGATAAGAATGCCTGCTAAATGACTATGAAATCAAGTTACTATGGCTATGGGCTATAGTAAGGCTATGGGAGAGAGGGAGACAGGTTAAGAGAGAGGGGGGGTGAGTGTAAGGGTGAGAGAGAGGTGACCAGCAGCTTTGAGCCAATGAGCCGATTTCAGCACATCACTAATCTGGGAACATCTTTTATTATAAGAAGGTGTAAGGAAGCTAATAGGGTTGTGATGCACTTCTTGACACAAATTATAATCTCATAGTCTGTCTGTCTGTAGGTATGTGGAGTTATAATAACATTATGGCACCAGGCAGTTTTAGTTTTAATCATCCTGTTCAGTCTTTTGTTCACAACATTTCCAGCAACAGTTTATTTTAAGGGTATAACACTTCACAATACATTCAAAGCGATTACATTACACATTCACAAGTCATACAAGTCATGTAGGTACACTTCAAATAAAGTGTTTTCCATTGAGGAAAATATAATTTATTTAGCAGTATGCAGTGGCTGATTGTGGGTGTTTACAGTAAGGCTTGTTTTGCCTCTTTGACAGTGTAGTTCAAGAACCATTTGAGGGAATTGAAGCAAGATACTTTCCCATAATTTCTGATGGAAATAAGAGCGATAACGAGCACACAAATAAATGCCTGGTCTAGTTAATGGCGACATTAAAACACAAATACATGTTGTGAGGTCTACTGAGGTTCTCTTGAACAACAATTTAAGACTGGGGCCATGCAGTATTGATGTAGTATTGACAGTCTAGTTTCCTGTCCAGGGGGTGTACTTGGACATCAAGCCAACTCACGGTACATGAAACAGCAGATAAGCTCCTGCCCCTATGGGCCACTCTGGCTCGGACAAGGCTTACTTATTGACGACAACTGAAGGATAGCAGATGACCGGTAAACACATGATGCTATTGTTGACAGTATGTAACCAGTAGCCATGGAGCCATGTTCTGTGTCCCAAATGGCACCCCATTCTCTAGCAAAAGTTTTCCAAAGGGGTTCTTCAGCTGTTCCCATAGGAGAACCCTTTTTGGTTCCATGGTAGATAATTCATACATCCATTCATTCAGATTACACTAGCATTTTGTTTTTTTACAGCATAAAACAGTCAATTTACGGTATTGTACTGTCCTTACACAGCACTAGCTTTGATACCGTATTACAGCAGGTGTACTGTAATATAAACTATAGAATTTTGTTTACCACCGAGCTGCCTGTATCTACTGTCAGATTCACGGTAACCCCTTTACAGTGTAGATAGCACCTTTTTTTCTAAGAGTGTATGTAATGCACTACTTTTGACCAGAGCCTCATGGCTCTGTGGCTCTCAAAAGTAGTGCACTATATAGGGAATAGGGTGCCGCAGTATTTGGTACGTAGACATAGAGTCAGAAGGCTGTTGTTGACTGAGTGACTGACTGACTCCTAATCCGGTTCCAGGGGCCTGGGGGAGGCAGGTCAAAGCTAGGACACTCTCTTTCGCCCCTCTCTCTATTTTCCTCTCTCTCTCTTGCTACCCTCTCTCGCCCTCTACCTCCCTCTTCTCTCTCAGGGGTTTCTCTGAAATCCCATTACACACTGCACAGCTCAGAGATGATTATATAGCTGATCCTACACACTGATCTAAGGTCAGTTTTCAGTATATACACTGAGTGTACAAAACATCAAGAACACCTGCTCTTTCCAAGACATAGACTGACCAGGTGAATCCAGGTGAAAGCTATGATCCATTATTGATATCACTTGTTAAATCCACTTCATTCAGTGTCGATGAAGGGGAGGAGACAGGTTAAAGAAAGATTTTTAAGCCTTGAGACAATTGAGACATGGATTCAGACAGTTAATGGGCAATACAAAAGATTTAAGTGCCTTTGAACAGGGTATGTATGATATTAGGTGTCAGGCACACCGGTTGTGTCAAGAACTGCAACACTGCTGGGTTTTTCACACAGTTTCATGTGTGTATCAAGAATGGTCCATCACCCAATGGACATCCAGCCAACTTGACACAATTCCCACGTTTCCAAAAATAGTTGTCTTGTCTGCTGCCTGGTATATTGGGTCATACTATATATCTGAAGAGAAACATTCATCAGAGCTGGACGTACCTCAAATGGATGATCTTAACCGGTCGGATATAGACATGGAGTCAGAGAGGACCCTCATCGAGAGGATCAAATCCATCAAACAGGAGAAGTGAGTGAAGAGACTGAGACTCTTCTAGTTCTCTGTTATGGGGTGCAAAATCTTGTTCTGGCCCAGCACTAACACATCTGACTGAACTAATCACCAATGAATCAGATGCGTTAAAGAGGAACGCTATCTCAGTAGAAGCTGTCCGTGTTAAAGGGGTAGTGGTTAAAAATGTGATTTCCCGTTTTTTAAAAGATATTTCCACGAGGTTGAAATAGCCTCCCGGGTGGCGCAGTGGTCTAGGGCACTGCATCGCTGTGATAGCTGTGCCACCAATGACTCTGGGTTTGCACCCAGGCTCTGTCGCAGCCGGCCGCGACCTAGAGGTCCGTGGCCGACCTTCGTCTCTCCCGAGCCCGTACGGGAGTTGTAGCGATGAGACAAGATAGTAATTACTAACAATTGGATACCACGAAATTGGGGAGAAAAGGGGGTAAAAAAAATTATAAATAGCAATCTGAAAGAGAAAATGATGATAATGCCATTTTAACAGCTGTTTCAAAAAATGCCTGGAATTTCAGCCTGTTCAGGGATGGATGGTATGGAGTTTTTTGCCCAGATCATGACATCACAATCTGATGTCATTCTGACCAATGACCAGTCATCTTTTATTTGATTATGTATCCTCCTACTTTGAAGGGGTATGCACCATATACCATACAGCTCAGCATTTCTCAATGCTGGACCTCTAGAGGGGTGCACAATTTTGTTAAACCCAGCACTAACTCACTTGATTCAAAATAATCACTGAGCCCTTGTTAGTTGAATCAGGTGTGTTATAGTGTTTGACTAGAACAAAAGAGGGGGGGGGTGCAACTCAATATTAGGAAGGTGTTCTTAATATTTTGTACACTCAATGTATATATTATCTCCCTCAATGATTAAGGTAAGGATTTAGGATAAGTAAACTGATCATAGACCTGCTCTGCCCAGGAGTGGGGTACAGTCTGGATGAAGCAGCAAGATTGGACACCCATGGAGTCATCACAGCTTAGGTAGCAAATCTCTTACTGCTAGAGCAAATCTGTTAGGGCTTGACTCATTACTTACTTAACTATTCAATCCGATAGCCCCCTTTTCGGCTATGAAACATTGAAAGGCAATCTTACTGCGGTCTCTGAGACTTCATTCAGTCAACGCTGTTGGCTTAATTGTAAATTACCTTTAAATGTCATAGTGATCAGTGTGGCTGACATCTGGTGAGGTACAGTAGAAACCTCATGATGATAGCATAACCATCAAAATGGCCAGATAAACGCTGGACAACAGTCAGTGGGGGAATAGGGTTTAAAACAGATTGAGTCTAGTTCCGGAATAAAAAACACTTTCAATGGAGATTCACAGGTAAACCGGCCCTTCGAGTACCTCAAGCCTTGAGCTACACATGAATGTCCTTGACACAGTATTGAAAGCTAACCCAATAGCCCTCAGCTTATTCCTCTATGTAGGTAACCAGCTGCACACTATTCAAACAAGACAACTAAAACAACAGGGTCAGGGTTCAGACTGATAAGAGCCATGCGAAGGCCTCTCTCACTCTGTTATATCATGTATGATAATATATGTAGCTCAGCCTAGTGTTTGTTATTCGGCCAAGTCTGCCACAGTGTCATAAAGTGCTTGTCTTGTAGAATATATACAGTGCATTCGGTAAGTATTCAGACCCGTTGACTTTTTCCACATTTTGTTACGTTACAGCCTTATTCTAAAATGGATTAAATAAATAAAAATCCTCTTCAATCTACACACAATATCCCACAATGACAAAGCAAAAACAGGTTTCTAGAAATGTATTAAATATAGGAAAGAGTAATACTTTATTTACATAAGTATTAAGACTTTGCTATGAGACTCAGGTGCATCTTGTTTCCATTGATCATCCTTGAGATGTTTCTACAACTGGATTGGAGTCCATCTGTAGTAAATTCAATTAATTGGACATGATTTGGAAAGGCACACACCTGTCTATATAAGGTCCCACAGTTGACAGTGCATTTCAGAGCAAAAACTAAGCCATGAGGTCAAATTAATTGTCTGCAGACTTCCGAGGCAGGATGGTGTCAAGGAACAGATCTGGGGAAGGTTACCAAAAGACTTCTGCAGCATTGAAGGTCCCCAAGAACACAGTGGCCTCCATCATTCTTAAATGGAAGTAGTTTGGAACCATCAAGATTCCCCCTAGAGCTGGCCGCCCGGCCAAACTCAGCAATCGGTCGGAGAAGGACTTCCACCAATCAGGCCTTTATGGTAGAGTGGCCAGACAGAAGCCACTCCTCAGTAAAATGCACATGACATCCCGCTTGGAGTTTGCCAAAAGACACCTAAAGACTCTCAGACCATGAGAAACAAGATTCTCTGGTCTGATGAAACTAAGATTGAACTCTTTGGCCTGAATGCCAAGCGTCACATCTGGAGGAAACCTGCCACCATCCCTAAGGATAACCATCCACTACATATTCGTCGCCAAACCCACTGGCTCCAGGTAATCTATAAGTCTCTGCTAGGTAAAGCATTGCCTTATCACAGTTCACTGGTCACCATAGCAACACCCACCAGTAGCACGCACTCCAGCAGGTATATTTCACTTGTCATCCCCAAAGCCAACACTTACTTTGGCCGTCTTTCCTTCCAGTTCTCTGCTGCCAATGACTGGAACAAATTGCAAAAATCACTGAAGCTGGAGTCTTATATCTCCCTCACTAGCTTTAAGCATCAGCTGTCAGAGCAGCTTACCGATCACTGTACCTGTACACAGCCAATCTGTAAAGAGCACACCCAACTACCTCATCCCCATATTATTACTTACCCTCTTGCTCTTTTGCACCCCAGTACTTCTACTTACACATCATCATCTGCACATCCATCACTCGTGTTAATGCTAAATTGTAATTATTTCGCCTCTATGGCCTGTTTATTGCTACTTACCTCCCTACTCTTCTACATTTGCACACGCTGTACAGTGTTATTGACTACGTTTGTTTATGTGTTACTCTGTGTTGTTTTTGTTGCACTGCTTTGCTTTATCTTGGCCAGGTCGCAGTTGTAAATGAGAACTTGTTCTCAACTGGCCTACCTGGTTAAATAAAGGTGAAATAAATAAATAAATAAATAATAAAGTCTGAATGTCCTTGAGTGCCCAAGCCAGAGCCCAGACTTGAACACGATCAAACATCTCTTGGAGACCTGAAAATAGCTGTGTGGCGATGCTCTCCATCCAACCTGACAGAGCTTGAGAGGATCTGCAGAAACGATTCTCCCCAAATACATGTGTGCCAAGTTTGTAGCGTCATACCCGAGAAGACTTGATGCTGTAATCTCTGCCAAAGGTGCTTCAACAAAGTACTGAGTAAAGGTTCTGAATGCTTATGTAAATGTGTTGTTACCATTTTTATTTGTAATAAATGTGCAAAAATGTCTAAACCAGTTTTTGCTTTCTCATTATTGTGTGCAGATTGATGAGGGGAAAAACAATTGAATACATTTTAGAATAAGGCCGTAACGTAACAAAATGCTGATCTGAATACTTTCCGAATGCACTGTATATGTGAGGATGGGAAGGAGAGTGGGGGCCGTCATGGTGGGTCTACTCTGTCCAATCTTCACAGTTCCCAACCTTCCCCTGGTGGAACAAAAACTAAACAGTGATGTGCAGTGGCTGCATCCCATAAGGCAACTTATTCCCTACATAGTGCACTACAGGGCCCAGGTCAAAAGTAGTGATACATGGGGAATAGGGGGCTATTTGGGACTCAGTTTTTGTCGAAGTGGCCATTAGGTGAGAAACACCCATCCCTGTGTTAACGGTCCACCCAACATCCGTGGACAATGGGAGTGAAGGACGCAGTCTGTCCGGAGGCACTCCACCGACGGAGATCTACATATAGAACATGGGAAGGGAAAGGGGTGCAGCAGAGGTGAGAGACAGAGACCCTTTCACACGAAGCTGCCTGACAGGAACAACAATGAAGTTCACAGAGTGATTCATCCGAAGGCTCCGCCAGGGCGCCACGATGATCCGCACTCAGGAAGAGGTGATGCCATCTGCTCTTTCCACTCAGTCCGAGTGTGACGTCCTCTTCCACCTCACTGGCTTCCCCTTTGGACCACCCGGGGTCCCACGGTGTCTCGTTCTCAAGAAAGATTCCTTCCTGCTGCCCATTTCTAGTGTTTCTAAAAACAACATTGTTGTTTTGAGTCTTGGCTGATGGATTCTGGGGCTTTGGAGGGTTAATGGACACGCTCATTTACTATGGAGGTTTGTGTGTGTGTGTGTTTGTGTGTGCGTGTGTGATTGCATGCGTTTGGACCCGATCTAGTTCCAGGAGAACTAATTCAATGTACGTATTCGTCCAGTCTCGTGCACCTAATCTGGGACTAGAACCTAAATATGCTATGACAGCGTTTCTGCTTAAGTGATAATGCCAGAGAAGCCAGTGTTTGGAGGATATATTGGCACGGGTGTTGTTAGTATTGGCAAACCGTGCCAATAATGTATATCCTCCAAACACCAGCTTCGAAGGGCATTATCACTTTTATACAAGGGTTACCAACATATTCAAATAATGATTGACATATTTTCATAAAAAACGTTATTTTGCTGAATTTATAAATATTATTTCCTCCTTCTACAATATTCCATACATATATCTAGTGTTGCTACCCAAGCCGGCTGGTCATTCATTCTATCAATTCTGTATCTATGGACTCGACCCATTCGTTCGATCTAAACGTTCCATTGTCATACTGGCTGGCAACGATCGTATCCCTTGCTTGCTAGCTAGCCAATTCTGGCTAATTTACAGTCACGTCAAAAAGTGCAACCGGAATAACAGCAAAGTAGTTACATTTGCATTTGTTTAAGCTGTTTTCTAGTGACATTTATTTGGATACACACATAACAATGAGAAAATGAAGCAAAATTTTGCCTCGCATAGAACAGTTGCTCACTCCTCAGGACACTGTTGTTCAAAGGAGCTAGCCAACAACACAGCTAACTCAATCACTTCATACTGAAGCTGGAAGACACCAAACTGTCCTTTCGTTTCACCTTTTTTCAATTGAAATTTCTTTGTATATATTCATAAAAATGATGTTAGCTGATTCATGATTTCTACTGGCTGAGAAACGCTGCCAACCCGGATGTAATATAATTCTGGTTTTGTGGAGCTAGTTTTTTATTTATTTAAAACGTTTTTTTTTTTTTTGTCTGATTCGTCTGATTTCTGATTTATAGTCTGATTTCCCCATGGGGAAACTATCAACAGGAAGAGTTGTAGAGTTGTTTTACATGAACTCATACTAGCTAGCTATATTTGTATACAGTTGAAGTCAGAAGTTTACATACACCTTAGCCAAAAACATTTAAACACATTTTATCACAATTCCTGACATTTAATCATAGTAAAAATTCCCTGTCTTAGGTCAGTTAGGATCACCACTTTATTTTAAGAATGTGAAATGTCAGAATAATAGTAGAGAAAATAATTTATTTCAGCTTTTATTTCTTTCATCACATTCCCAGTGGGTCAGAAGTTTACATACACTCAATTCGTATTTGGTAGCATTACCTTTAAATTGTTTAACTTGGGGCAAACGTTTTGGGTAGCCTTCCACAAGCTTCCCACAATAATTTGGGTGAATTTTGACCCGTTACTCCTGACAGAGCTGGTGTAACCGAGTCAGGTTTGTAGGCCTCCAACCTCACACATGCTTTATCAGTTCTGCCCAAAAATGTTATATGGGATTGAGGTCAGGGCTTTGTGATGGCCACTCCAATACCTTGACTTTGTTGTCCTTAAGCCATTTTGCCACAACTTTGGAAGTATGCTTGGGGTCATTGTCCATTTGGAAGACCCATTTGCGACCAAGCTTTAACTTCCTGACTGATATCTTGAGATGTTGCTTCAATATATCCACATCATTTTCCCCTCATGATTCCATCTATTTTGTGAAGTCCACCAGTCCATCCTGCAGCAAAGCACCCCCACAACATGATGCTGGTGTTTATACTTGCGTACTATTGTTTGTACAGATGAACGTGGTACTTTCAGGCATTTGGAAATTGCTCCCAAGGGTGAACCAGACTTGTGGAGGTCTACAATTTTTTTTCTGAGGTCTTGGCTGATTTCTTTTGATTTTCCCATGATGTCAAGCAAAGAGGCACTGAGTTTGAAGGTAGACCTCAGGTACACCTCCAATTGACTCAAATGATGTCAATTAGCCTATCAGAAGCTTCTAAAGCCATGACATAATTATCTGAAATTTTCCCAGCTGTTTAAAGGCATAGTCAACTTAGTGTATGTAAACTTCTGACCCACTGGAATTGTGAATTGTGAATTATAAGTGAAATTTTTGGAAAAATTAGTTGCCAAAACTATAGTTTGTTAACAAGACATTTGTTTCAGTGGTTGAAAATCAAGTGTTAATGACTCCAACCTAAGTGTATCTAAACTTCCGACAACTGTATGTATGTATGTATGTATGTATGTATGTATGTATGTATGTATGTATGTATGTATGTATGTATGTATGTATGTATGTATGTATGTATGTATGTATGTATGTATGTATGTATGTATGTGTTAGGCTACAGTACGCTACAGTAGCGTTAGTATTACTGAATGACAACAATATAGCCTTGAACACTACTAACATTAGTTGGAAAGTTGGTTGATATGGGGTGCAGTAGGCTACAGTACAACATTACTAAATGATAACAACGTAGCCTTGTCACTAGCTAGTAGTTGGTTGATGGGGTGGGATACAGTAGGCTACAATACAGAAACAATAACCTTCCTATTGTTATGTTCTTCGTTGGGTTTATGGTTAAATTAGTTAATATTATGGAAAGATCACACATTCATGCAGCTGTTGTTGTGTCTCATTGTCTTTATCTATACCATAGCTTTTTACTTGAGAGCCCTGTCCTCTTTGCCAGGTCTCCCTTTAACAAATGGTTATTTTTGACCTGGTAAAATAAACTAATGGTTGTGTGCACTCTCACCAGATAGAATTGTGTGGTTCGGTGGCAGATTTTCAAATGAAAATTGACATATACAGTATATCATCAGCAATTCTCAATCAGATGAGGTACACAGCTAACTGAAATTTTAAGTTAATTAATTCATAAATGTGAACACTAATTATTGTTAATATTCCAATTCTCTAGCCCCTTCATTCCCAAACCTGAAGCCCCCTGTCCCCAGCAGGAAAGACCAGGAAAAAGTGTTGGTTTAAGGTGCAGCATCCTATTGAGGAAATGTAAGATAACTCAATGTCATATTTAGAGTTACTAACATGAATAGAAGCATATTGTATAGAATAGAATCCACAAATAATCCAACACCATGAACAGAAAACAAGCCTGCACAAAAGCCGGCGGGCCTAGTGCCCTTAAGTAGCCCACAAACAAAACTAAACTCAAAACAGGTGTAACCAATCAGACCAAACAAACAGAAACAAAAAAGGGAATCAATGGCAGCTAGTAGGCCGGCGACGACGACCGCCGAACGCCGCCCGAACAGGAAGAGGCACCATCTTCGGCGGGATTCGTGACACATATACAAGCAATCTTTCAAATGTATTTCATATAGCCCCTTTTACATTAGCAGTTGTCACAAAGTGCTTATTCAGATACCCAGCCTAAAACCCCTAAGACCAAGCAATGCAGATGTAGAAGCACAGTGGCTAGGAAAAACTCACCTAGAAAGGCAGGAACCTAGGAAGAAACCAGGCTCTGAGGGGTTGCCAGTCCTCTTCTGGCTGTGCTGGTAGAGATTATAAAAGAGTGCAGCCATTTAATAATCACATATAGATTATGGTTATAGATTATGAAATAGTTCAGCACCTCAGGAGTAAATGCCAGTTGGCCCTTCATAGCCGAGCAATTAGAGGTTGAGACAGCAGATCTAGTAGAGAGAGACAGGATCAAACAGTAGGTCTGGGACAAGGTAGCACTTCCGGTGAGTCCTGATCAGGTCAGGGTTCCATAGCAACAGACAGAAACAGCAGATACTGAATCCTCAGCACGACCAGGTGGACTGGGGACAGGGATAGCCAGGAGTCATTAGGCCAGATAGTCCTTGTCCTAGGGCTCAGGTCCTGCATCCTTTATTCAATTTGTGTAGACTAAGCCCTAGAGGTTTTTTGAACTTCACATGATGTTGCGTAATTGTCAATTCAGATCTGAATCTAATCACTGAATGTCCTACTACAAGGATGTGGTCAGGTTGACTCACTTCTGAGTCACAATAACACAGATCACACACACCACAGATTGCGAGGGAAGTACAATGAGAAGTCGGGAAAATGAAGTCTGCTGCGTGGTTGCCCCACACACACACACAAACACAGCACACTGCTTCAGGTCTACAAGGCTCTACAAGGTTAGTCAAGGCTTTGTCAATAAAATATTATAGTGTCTATCTTTCAGATCTGCCAACCAGGCACGGTGGGTAACAGGTAGGCTGTTCCAGGCCTGGAGTGGCACGCTAGAGCTTCCAGAGGCTTGTAGACCTGAAGCAGTGTGCTGTGGCTAAGTAATTATCACACACATGTATACTCACTCACTCTGTTATGTTGTATAATTATTTTCACTTAACAAAATTGTTCCTCTCTCTTTTAGATCTATTAGCGCAATCACAGTCCTCACAGCTGCAGTCGTCTGACCCTGCACCTGCTACACCGGCCACGACAGATGATACAGGTAATTATCACATCCATGTATACACACATGCATACTCTCCCTCACATACTCTCCCTCACATACTCTCCCTCACATACTCTCCGACATCCGCATAGCAGTAGAACTGTCTTACAGCTGTCAAATTCAAAAGCGGCTCCTGGCATTATACCTAAAGCTGACATTGACATTGGCTGCATGGGGTCGTATTAACAGAAATCTCATGCTGCCCTGTTTACAAGTTAGAATACTGCAATTTGAGATGTAATCTACACCTCGATTAGGCTGATAGAAATCCTCATTATTTAGTTTAATGATTTAGAATTTGAGTGTCATTAATTCTATGTAACATGCAAATTCAGAACGAGAAAGTGTAACGTGAGTAGGACGGGTATAGTTTCGTGACAATGATCAAGAGCAGCTGCTTCCTGATTTGACAGATCCAACGCAGTTGCACCTCAGACACCACCAAAACATCAGCTATGTGGGTGTCAGATATCGCCGGTTAACGCTTGATCTGATCGAATCTAGGCCTTACACTCATTCTGTCTGTTTAGTTGTATGATTACTGTCAGTTAATACAATTGTGCCTCTCTCTTTTAGATCTGCCACCCCCAGCAGTTCAGCTGCAGTCACAGTAGTCCTCTGCTGTGGTATTTCATTTACCGGCTGCACCAGTTCTTACTACACTGGCTGCGAAGGGAGAAACTTTTGAGGATTCCCAGATGGATACAGGTCATTCAGAATTATATTACATAAACATACGCTCACGCCCTCACACCAACAACTGTTTACCTACTGTCACTTTGTGCCTCTCTCTTTCAGATCTGCCATGCACTCCACCACTGCCCCTGATAGCCTCTCCCAGAAGTGCATACACCGGGTCTATCACTATTGACAAAGCAGAGATAGGTGGCTGACAAGGAAAAATAAAACAACATCCCACACACACACACACATTATCCCCAATGTAAATACATTGTAATTACTTCATTATTTTATTTTAGGATTGGAGATATCTACACCTACATATTCATTATCAATAACTACATAATTACTCTAAGAATCTTTCCAATCAGTGTGATTGATAATATTGTAAGAGTATTGCTTAATTTGTAGTTTGAGAAAACTCAGTGTGCTTTTTTGAGTTGAAAAACATTCTTCTCACACACACACACACACACACACACACACACACACACACACACACACACACACACACACACACACACACACACACACACACACACACACACACAACCTTAATAATGTAAATACATTATTTAATGTAGGCTCCATTAATTTTTTATTTTATTTTTTATTTTTTATAATTAATTTGTTTAAAAAAAAAATGTTTTTAGAGGGTGGATCAGCTTAATATTGCGGAAAGAATGTTGCTTCCAATGTAATTGTCTGCATCATTTCCAATCCCCCATATTTTTGGGGTAAATATATATATCCATACACCAATGCATATATATACACATATATACATACACATACCAATATAGACAAACATACTTTTTAAAAGAATATACCTTTATTATTATTCCCCGCAAACCCTTCCGCCGATCCCCCAATTGGAGTAAACTAATAAAAACTTCTGCTTCTACCTTCAATCCATACATCTTATACACACTCTACAGACACAGTCTACTTCACAATAGTTCTCTCTTGTTTGTTCTTAGTCCTTCCTCTATTTCTGATGTCCATCCAGTTTGATGATTTCTATTTGTAACTATGCTATTTCACAAAAGTTCCGAACCTATATACATTTTACAGATCCCGTATATTTTACATTGTTTATCTTGTTATTAGTCCCACCCTTCTGCTCTATTCAACCCCTCGCATCTATCTCTCAACATCATCCATTTCGGATTTCTACTTGCCATTTATTTTTCAACTGTGCTGTGATGCTTCATAAAAGAGTTGAACCTTCCTATTCTCATAGCTTCTACAGATTGTAAATTAAAAATAAACATTTTTGCTAAAATAATTATTATATTATTGATTGATTGACTATGGCTTTTCAAATCACCCAGTATTACTATCTGTAGTAGTGTTAGTTCTAGGCAAATGTTGCAATTCTTCAACCATTCCTGGACCTGTGACCAAAAATGAGCTACATATGGACAATACCAAAATAAATGATCTAATGACTCTGCCTCCTCACAGCAGAATCTGCAGAGCTAGGAAGATTGTATCCCCCATATATATAACATTCTATTAGTTGCAAGAATTTTGTATAGTAATTATATTGAAAAATTTGAAGTTTTGAATCCGGCGTTGTTTTGCGTATCAATTGATAAACCATGTGCCATGGAATGGGTACATCGAAAATCTCTTCCCAACTATTTTGCAATTTATATGGCACAGCTGTCAGTTTTTTGGTCCTTAAATTAAATTGGTATATGTTTTTATTTGTCACACTTTTCTTTAACCATTTATGTTCTTTAATACAGGGCCTACATACAAGTTCCTTGGCTCCATTTATTTGAGGATTGTGTGTAATAAAGTAAATTCACAGTTAAAGCATCAGTTTGTTTTATTAGATATTTGAATGACAAAAAGGAAGTCGGCAGACCTGCAACCCTTTGGGAGTGTGTGCAGGTTTTGTCATCTGGAGCTGAAACGGGGCCCCAACAGCCCTCACATATGTACAGCGTTCCCAGGAGTGGCAAATATGTTTATTGTCCTGCAAAAGTATTTTTATTGTACCGAGGGCATTTCCTGGCTACCCATCCACATTGTTCAGGTCAAACTGATGTTTGTTCTCCACAGTGAATGTATGTAGCGACAAAAATCAGGGTGATTCATCAGGCAACCAAGGCCAAGGAATTGCAAGAGAGATGACCTGGAGGAAGTTCCAGACGTCAGCTTTTTATGTAGCAGAAAAGCACAGATGGGTGGCTAACAAGAACAAATAAAACATAGTCTGTAAATACATTATAATTACTCATTCATTTTATGCATGCTCCAATTTATTTTAGGATTGGAGATATTTAGGCCTACAGATTGTGTTATCCATTTCCATTGCTTACTCACAGTTGGTGGAGAGTGCATGTTTAGGAGAGATGGTGGCTGACAAGGAAAAATAAAACGCAACATGCACACACACGGTCTCCCACACACGTATGTGAATATGTAAAGTGCATTCGGAAATGATTCAGACCTCTACTTTACAGCCTGGTTCTAAAATTGTTTAAATTGTTTTTTGCCTTCAATCTACATAATACCCCATAATGACAAAGCGAAAAACATTTTTTTAAAGTTTGAAAATGTATTACAAATAAAAAGGTTAAATCACATTTACATAAGTATTCAGACACTTTACTCAGTATGTTGTTGAAGCCCCTCAAGTCTTATTGGGTATGACGCTACAAGCTTGGCATACCTGTATTTGGGGAGTTTCTCCCATTCTTCTCTGCAGAACCTCTCAAGCTCTGTCAGGTTAGATAGGGAGCATTGTTACACACCTATTTTCAGGTCTCTCCAGAGATGTTCTATCGGGTTCAAGTCCAGGCTCTGGCTGGGCCAATCAAGGACATCCATTGTCTTGGCTGTGTGCCTAGGGTCGTTGTCCTGTTGGAAGGTGAACCTTCGCCCCAGTCTGAGGTCCTGAGAGCTCTGGAGTAGGTTTTCATCAAGGATCTCTCTGTACTTTGCTCCGTTCATCTTTCCCTCAATCCTGACTAGTCTCAGATCCTGCCGCTGAAAAACATCTCCACAGCATGATGCTACCACCACCATGCTTCACCGTAGGGAAAGGGGCATACCTAGTCAGGAGTACAGCTGAATGCATTCAACTGAAATGTGTCTTCCGCATTTAACCCAACCCCTCTAAATCAGAGAGGTGCGGGGCACTGCCATCCACGTCTTAGTCGCCCAGAGGGTTAACTGCCTTGCTCAGGAGCAGAACAGATGGTGCCAGGTTTCCTCCAGACGTGATGCTGGATATTCAGGCCAAAGAGTTCAATCTTGGTTTAATCAGACCAGAGAATCTTGTTTCTCATGGTCTGAGTCCTTTAGGTGCCTTTTGGCAAACTCCAAGCGATCTGTCATGTGCCTTTTACTGAGGAGTGGCTTCCGTCTGCCCACTCTACGATAAAGGCCTGATTGGTGGAGAGTGGCAGCAATGGCTGTCCTTCTGGAAGGTTCTCCCATCTCCACAGAGTTACTCTGGAGCTCTGTCAGCAGGACCATCGGTTTCTTGGTCACCTCCCTGACCAAAGCCCTTCTCACCCGATTGCTCATTTTGGCCGGCGGCAAGCTCTAGAAAGAGTCTTGGTGGTTCCAAACTTCTTCCAGTTAAGAATGATGGAGGCCACTGTGTTCTTGGGGCCCTTCAATGCCACACACATTTGTTGGTACCCTTCCCAATATCTGTGCCTCGACACAATCCTGTCTCGGCACTCTACGGACAATTCCTTCGACCTCCTGGCTTGGTTTTTGCTCTGACATGCACTGTCATCTGTGGGAGCTTATATAGACAGGTGTGTGCCTTTCCAAATTGTGTCCAATCAATTGAATTTACCACAGGTGGACTCCAATCAAGTTGTAGAAAAATCTCAGGGATGATGAATGGAAACATAGTGCACCGGAGCTCAATTTTTAGTCTCATAGCAAAGGCTCTGAATACTTATTTAAATAAGATACCTGTATTTTTTTGTAATAAATTCACAAACATTTCTAAAAACCTGTTTTCACTTTGTCATTATGGGGTAGTGTGTAGATTGATGAGGAAATGTTTTAATTTAATCAATTTTAGAATGTTTTAATTTAATCAAATTTAGAATAAAGGTATAACTTCCCGAATGCACTGTAAATAAATTGTAATTAGTTGTTTACTTTATGTACGCTCCATTTCATATGTGGATAGTTTGTGGGGAAATTGTGTGCTTTTGTCTGAGTTACAAAACATGACTCTCACAGACCCAATGTAAATAAATAAAATAAACACGTTATGTATGTTCCATTTTATTTGAGGAAAATGTAATAATATAACATGCAATAAAGTACATTCACAGTTAAAGCAATGTCTTTGGTTTATTGGATATTTCTCCAAATAAAACTTGTGATCAAAAGGAAGTCGGCAGAACTGCAACCCTCGGAGCATGTGCAGGTTGTCATCTGGATCTGAAAAATAGAGAGATGGAGGGAGGGGAGGAAGAGTGCAGTTGAAAGGTTTATCATTAATAACTGACAATAGAGTGATCACTAGTTACTGTATTGTGATTGTTTAGTGTTTTACTTACTCAACAGTAGTGCCCCAAGGTGGGATCGAACCGTGTCTACAAAGCAGCAGAAAATGTCAAATAAGGTCACCAAAGTTTCCTTGAAGTCTGTACAGATCTGGCTTTTTTAGTGCGGGCCGCCTTTAGTCTTGGTGAAATGGAAGAAGACTAACTATTGTGACCTCAAAGTAATAGAGAAATAAATTCAGTTCACCCTCTATTGCCCTTTCTACCACGATATACACTTGTCCTTATTCCAGAAAGCTCACCACATATACTCTGGCATTATGTGGCTGAGCGATGAGGAGAAACTGATTTTTTGTTGTTGTCCATGGTGTATTTCCTTTTGCAGAATTTGTAGTTAAAGCCTGCAATAAAAGAAAAAGGGAGACCTATATAAAATATATATTTTTAGCTCCTATATAGCAAATGCCACGTATGTATAGATTGTGTGTAGGCCTGTCTCACACTTGAATCTTCTCTTTGTGCCAGACTGGGTTCAAATGCCTTTCCATATTTTTTTTTTCAGTATTTATCTGTATTTCTTTTATATATACACACATGTTTACTGCTCTAGGATTATAGTTATTGCTTGGATAACCTTATTTACTATTATATATTGATTTCTTATTCACTGGAAGAATTATCACTGAATTATCATAGTGAATAATTGTAATCCTTGTTTGTGTCAATTAATGGGTTGCCAACTGGGGATTTGACACGAAAATAAAATGTCATTCATTCATTCCAGTTTGTCAACAAATTAATAATTGATATGTTGGATTCATATAAACCACACATCTAGGTTAAAGAATAGCACTAAATCAAATTTTGATTTAGTCATATTAACTTAGATTTTTGGTTGCGATGGAGACACAAATCCAACATATACATTATTAATTTGTAGACAAACTGAAATTAAGGCCAGACTAAGTCAGTGGAACAGATGGAACTATCCAAGCAGAAGATCCAAACATCTCCTTCAATATGTTGATATTTGGTTGCTTTGACAACCAAACATAATTCAATATCCAGTTTGTCTTTAGGTTGCCGCTAGATCAACAGGTAGGTCCACCGCAGCATCATAATAACAAGAGGCCTATTGCAACCATCGATGGCACTATATTATCGCCAATTGAGAGCTCGTTATGTGCCATCAACACCATCAATATGTGCTAAATTCACTCCCACAGCTGATCTCAAATGCAACCATTATTGGTCACCTCTACCGCCCCTAAAATATGTCGGTTTCGCCTAAGTCAGAGATCCATTTCTAATGACGAGATGATCATGTCTTAGCGCTAACAGGGAGAGCCGTCCCAAAGGCAGGAAAGCAGGCGACGAGTTTAGGTCTGCATATCAAACCTATAGAAACGCATTGGGCTTATTTTGGCGAGAGAGAGCCTTCTCGCTTTGCCTCTTTCTGTCTGCCTTAGTCCTAACTGCAACCAAAGTCTTTCAATATATGTTCGCCCTCTGGTTGGCATTGTCTTCGAGCAATTTAGTCCTTTAAAAAATAAAAAAACAGACTAAGGGCAATTGATCTATTTTACAAGTATTCTGTACAAAAATTTTAATTAAGCAGGAAAGTCAGTTAAGAACAAATTCTTATTTTCAATGAGAGCCTGGGAACAGTGGGTTAACTGCCTGTTCAGGGACAGAACGACAGATTTGTACCTTGTCAGCTCGGGGGTTTTGAACTCGCAACCTTCCGGTTACTAGTCCAACGCTCAAACCACTAGGCTACCCTGCCGATATACTTTAGAAATAAAGTATATCAGTTTTGGCCATTCACAAGGCTCATTTGAATTTCCTGATGCACCATGAATATGCACTGCAACAAAAGAGTTATCAAATTAAGATCCGACATATGTATTTAGTTAAGAGATCTCTAAATAATCGTTTTCATTATAGCACATTGGTAGAAGTCAGTGACAAAACCCTGGATTGGAGAGCAAATGGATAGCTGTAGTTTAATTAACTCTCCAGTAGGAGACGCTGCCCAGCCTATTGGTTGTTATATATTTTTTAAGTACCGAAAAAAAAAGTAACGTTGTTTCAAAAGGTACAAATTCAACATATTTTATACACGCGTTTGTCTATGTTGAAAATTGGTTACCATGATGACATACTCCTGTTTGTTGAAATCTCACCCTCAAAACAATTTTGGATTACTTTTTTCAAATCCATTGTATTTTCCACTAGATTCCATGTCACAATATGTTGATTCAACCAGTTTGTGCCCAGTCGGTATCTTTTGACAATTGCTTACACTGTGCCAATGTATCCCCAGCCCCACCCCCTTCCACTATCCATCCATCCTTCCTCATTAGTAATTAGACTAGATGATTAGCACAATTGGGTCTGTAATGAGTCTATATCATAACCAGATCCAAATGGCAGGGGCAGTCAGAATCAGTGTTCTAACTGGCACTCTACTCCTTATATTGTGCACTACTTTTGATCAGGGCCCATAGGGCTGTGGTCAAAAGTAGTGCACTATGTAGGGAATAGGGTGCCATTTGGGACACAAACTCAATTCATCATCATACATTATGGCGGGTTAATGAGGCCAATGACAGGATTAAGGCTAAGACTCTTCTTAGTATCCATCTCAGAGATTCTCTTCAAGTCCAAGTTAAGACCACATACCACCTGCTGCACTAAATAGACATAACTGCCTGCTGTCAGGCTGCCTACATCAGCATTACATGCTTGGTGTGTGTGTGTGTCTACACACGTCTAAGTCTGTGTTTGTGGCAATACCATACCAGACGCCCTAGTACACCAGATGATGATGATGATCCTCAACATTTAGAGAAAGTTCTTAGTAAGGGAAGCCGACGGACAGGCCAGGATCACAGGCCATTAATAGAAATCGGACCGTATCTTCAGGTGTGACAAACTGTAAACACAGATTGTCCATACTCAGGAACACTTTGGGGGTTGGGTTTGTTTCATCAACTGTAATTTTCAGGAAACCAATTACATTGTATTTACTACAATACTGTGTGTGTGTGTGTGTGTGTGTGTGTTGTGTGTGTGTGTGTTTGCTTTAGGGTGTACTCTTCCCTCCTTTGCAATTCTGAATTGACAGGCTAAAAATCAATGGTTTTAATATAGGTAATATAGTAATCTTTGTTTAAAACTATGATTTAGCAGGGTTTGCTTAGAGAAAAGGTCCTATCAGTATGTGTGTGTACTAACTGCTTACAGTGACTTCAAAATAACCTTATAGTGGAAGGGAGGTGTTGCCTCTGATTAAAAACTAGAAAGTCCTAACGTTTCACGGTTAAACACACACGGAGGATCGAACACAATAGTATAAATGAAAGGAAATTAACAACAGAACAGAATGTTCAGTGTTTGCCCAGGTTCTGAGGTAGAGATCTGAGAGGTTTTAAACAGGGCTCGTACTGCTGGAGCTTGGGTCGTGTTCAGTAGGCATGCCATGGAAGAAAATAGTGGAGAGGTACCAACCGGACTTGTCCAATAAGAAATGTTCATTTTTATTTCCCATTGCAAAATGTTTTGCTATGGTGTGCACTAATGAACACGACCCCATTGCTAGTACATGTAGCCTACTGTATGTTGCAAGAAAAAGTCACAGAGCTTGATGTAGAATAAACCTTTAAATAAATTGTTTGACATTAGTTTCACATATTAAAATGATATTTTCAACCATTTCCACTCATGTTGGCTTGCTCTGGTAATTTATTGGCTAACAGTAGGCACAAAGAGAGGAGGCTCAGCTCAGGCCACAAACCAACATGGGACTACAAAACAGGAGTGGTCAGAAAAATCAGGGTCGGTCTGAGAAATGTAGCTGCACCATACTACTGTAGCAATCAGACCTATAGGATGCCATATCCTTCACGTTAACATACACACATGTATTGTAAGTACAAGAATGTTTGTGCATTTACTGAAAAGCCGGTGTGTTGGAACTGTACATGTGTTGTGTGTTAGGGCTGGTGCAGAATTGTTTGAATTAATGTAGGATCTTAGTCATTCGGTTTACTGCCCTTGTGTGTTGTTGGTCCAATGTGTTGATCCGATGTATTGTGAGCATTGACATAAATAAATATACATTCTAAGAGACATTTGGTCTATGTCTCAAATGTCACCCTATTCCCTATGTAGTTTACTACAAAATTGACTAGGGCCCATAAGGCTTGTGGCCATGGTTATTGCTAACCAGGCTGAAATTATGAACAGTATGTTTGGTTGGCATAACGACAACATGTATAACGCAGAACATTCAATGATGCTAGTGTTGTCATTTATACAATTCAGTAAAAACATTACAGCTTGTTATTAAGTCAAACATTCAATAAATCCCCAAAATGTAATGTTGAAGAAATCCACAAATAAAAAACAACATTGGAATGTCCAAGTGTTAAAAGCTATTATAAATAGCACTTAAACTTTTAGCCAAAAAATTAAGACAAAAGTAGTCACAAACAATAACAAAACATGAGTTAAGGTAGTCACAAACAAGTTAAACAAAACAAACATAAAATATGACAAAAAAATGCAAATGACAAAAATGGGACAAAATTGAAATCCCAATAAAATGTCCAACATTTTGACACCTACCGGTTCTATTTCCATTTGTGATTTGGTGATTTCAAATCACTTGAGCATCCTTCACAAAAAAAATCTACTGTTTCAAAAGTACAACAGCAAAGATTTACAGTGGTATCTGCAACACCTTTGGAATCAAATACGGACGGACACGGGGAGCTAAAAATGTCCTAAGAATCCTTTATCTTGTTTTAGTCTAAATCCAAAATACTACATTTGCAATTTTTTGCCCCACTGTAGTAGGGTACATAATGTACCCATTCTACCTCTCCCCAGCGCTACCCATCCCCTCTCTCTCTTCCCTCCATCTCCTTCCTCCCTCTCTCAGGGCCTTCGGGAACTCCTTACACCACACTCAGCTGTTCAGACTTCAGAGGACAGCACACAAGGTTCTCCGACACACACACACACACACACACACACACACACACACACACACACACACACACACACACACACACACACACACACACACACACACACACACACACACACACACACACACACACACACACACACACACACACACACACATTTTCAGCTCTCAGAAGAAGCCACTCTTATCTGGATATGTGTGTGCAAGAGCGTGTGAATATATATAGAACAGTTTGTTTGTAACGGTTAACTTGTTTGTTCATGGGGGCAGGTGTGGTTTGTAATAATGCCATCAGGCTGGTGTTATACACAACTGTCATCCAGTAGTGGCTCCTTGCCCTCTGCCCCGCTACTGGGAGGGCTGTGTGAGTGGCTCTGGGCTACGCTGCTGTATTTCTTGTAGCCTCCCGGTCAGACCCCCGGGCCACCGTGCTCTGGGAGAGGGCTACTAACAAAGAGAGTAGTACGGAGCACGCCCCAAACAGGAAGGGAGGGCCGGAGATGATGGAACTCTGGAGGCAGAGCGAGAATACATATGTGATTGTTAGTAAATGTGTGAGTTTGTTGCTTTATTCACACTATAGGGCCAACCTGATCTGTACTGCACTGGCTCAGACATCTTCTTTTTACATGGTCCTTTCATCCATTCTATGGTGGAGAGATAACCAGGCCAGCCCAGTACAGCTCAACTTGTATTGGCCCTATTGTGTGAATTAGGGTTGTGTGTGTGTGTGTGTGTCCTGTCCTTCCTAGTCTCACATCGTCCGTGGGTTTGGCTGAGTGATTGAGTGTGTATGTGTCCTGTCGTCACTGGTCTCACCTCGTCTGTGGGGTTGGCCATTTTGGGCTTGGGTTCTTTCCCAGGGCTGTCTACTGCGTCCAGATCAGTCAGCTCCATGTGGAACAGATAGAAGATGAAACCATAGAATGCAGGGCCCAGACCGTTACACAGACCACGGATACCTGTTATCATCCCCTGGATCACATCTAGAGACAGACAATGAAGAGGTTACACAATGATCGAACACAGTAAACATACTACAAATTAAGGTGGTCCATTGCAATAAACAAGCTGAACTTTGAACGTACCACCATGATAACGCTGGCTTACTTAAAATGTTGCTAAACGGGAGATTACATGAACCTGCACGTTAAAGCAAACTTGATTTCAACCAAAACCCCTCAAGGATAAACCAGCAGTTCAGTTGAGGGTCAAGTGATTATAATAACAGACAGCTTCTAGGTTATATTTGACATTTTCACAAAAAATAAATGTTGACTACATTTTTATTTGATAAAAAAATAGGCCTTTATAATCTAACTTAATCAAGATTGACTTGATTTACTTACACATTTGAAATATGGACAGTCCAGGGATATTTTACACCCAATCGTGATAAGAACTGACCATAAAACACATTTTTACTTTAAAGACAGTTGTCAGGGTAGCCTAGTGGTTAGAGTGTTGGACTAGAAACCGAAAGGTTGTAAGATCAAATCCCTGAGCTGACAAGGTACAAATCTGTCGTTCTGCTTTAAATAAATTTGAAAAATAATAAGAGTAGGCTAGATCAACATTAGTTTGATACAGTAGCAAGCAGGATTAAGGTAACAGAGAGCGGTAATGAGGTGACCAATAAAGATTGCAATTGAGATAAGCTGTGCGGGTGAATTTAGCTCATATTGACGGTGTAACGAGAGATCTGCTGGCGATAATCTGGTGGCCATTGATGGTTGCAATAGATCCAAAGGCTTTATAGGGCATTCATAACGCCTTCACAAGGACGAGATGAACGCTTCAGAAATTATTTATAAGCTCACCATTGGGGTTGAAATCTTTAGAGCAAGTAGCCTATACTATGCATTGTATATTATATAGAAAAACATTTCAGATCTGAAAAAAAGGGGGACGATTTCTGATTAGGGCAGTCTTATATTGGTATGTGGTAGTAGTAGCTCACCCTGCTGGTCTGAGTCTGCGTTGCGAGACAGGGTGGCACTAATAGCTGGGAAGGTGATGCTAGACATGGCCGCTACCGCTCCTGCTGCCCACATCATCCTAACGGGAGAGAGAAAACACAATTCCATTTTCCCTACCATTTGCATGTGTGTGTGTGCCCCGAGAGACACCTCAGCTCAAACCAAACAATCGCTGTAGAAAAATTTGGTTTTCATTTGAGGTAATTCTTTAACAAAGTATTTTCCAACTCCGGAGAGGAATCAGCAGGCAACAAATCAGACTGTACACACACAGTACACTGAAAAGGTTATATAGTCAGGAGGTGGAAACATGGAAATCCTCCTCACAGACTGATATCACAGAGACAGGACTAATCTGGCCTGTATTCAACCTCTCTTCAATGCATCTATCAGAGTCAACACTAACAACAGTAACCATAATAAGACAACATTCAGAGCATCAGGACTGCATCAGGACTACTTTCTTTCCCCTGTCCTCTCAGTCCCCTGGTTCAAACCATTAACAGTAGATTAGTAATAAAGCCAGAACAATAAAGTCAAATCAATTGTCCTGTGCTGACCCCATGATAAAGGATCCTCGCAGTGTGACCTGTTCAGTGCTGTGGATCGTTGGGGTACACTAGATACAATGCTCTGGTCAGTGAACTGTGTTGTTGTTGGTGTTATACTGCGCTCTAATGGCCTGACAGGATAGCGCCGTTTAATGCGACACAATATATTTTGTCAACTCATGGAAATTGTATTCCCATTTCATTTTGAGTTGATTAGAAGAAAAGAAAGCAATGTCTGCTCACTGTCTGCTGACTGCTCCACAAAACGTGGTGTTTAAAGGGGTTATTGTGACCAATATGTTATTGTAAGGCCTGAGTCAAGATTAGTGATAGGGACAGTACATTAAAAGGTAGTTGGTATTGACCATGGTTGTGATCCGAAGCCTTACCAGGGTTATGGTTAGTGAATGACATTATAGGTAGGTAGTTGGTACTGACCATGGTTGTGATCCGAAGCCGTACCAGGCCAGCTGTAATATCTGGAAGCCCAGGCCCAGTAGGATGGTGTTCTTATTCGCTATGGAGCGCATCAGGATCCCGAGAACCACTGTCTGACACAGAGAACACAGCAGGTAATCAATCGATCAATCATTTATTTATTACAGATATGTCAACAACTCTAGGACTTCCGAAAAGACATCACAACCTAAGTCAAAGAAAACTGTATAACAAGTATCAAAAGGTCACCAACCTGAAGCCACAATGGAGAGGATGCCCACCACAGCGATGAAGGCTGCAACTGTCTCTGACCTGAACCTTACCACCTGGGGAGAATATACAGTTTAGAGGTGACATACAGTACATACACTGAACAAAAATATAAAACGCAACATGTAAAGTGTTGGTCCTATGTTTCATGAGCTGAAATAAAAGATCCCAAAAATGTTACATACGCACAAAAAGCTTATTTCTCAAATTGGTTTAAATCCCTGTTAGTGAGCATTTCTCCTTTGCCAAAATAATCCATCCATCTGACAGGTGTGGCATATCAAGGAGCTGATTAAATCAAACTAAATGTATTTATATAGCCCTTCGTATATCAGCTGACATCTCAAAGTGCTGTACAGAAACCCAGCCTAAAACCCCAAACAGCAAGCAATGCAGGTGTAGAAGCACGGTGGCTAGGAAAAACTCCCTAGAAAGGCCAAAACCTAGGAAGAAACCTAGAGAGGAACCAGGCTATGTGGGGTGGCCAGTCCTCTTCTGGCTGAGATTATAACAGGACATGGCCAAGATGTTCAAATGTTCATAAATGACCAGCATGGTCAAATAATAATAATCACAGGCAGAACAGTTGAAACTGGAGCAGCAGCACAGCCAGGTGGACTGGGGACAGCAAGGAGTCATCATACCAGGTAGTCCTGAGGCATGGTCCTAGGGCTCAGGTCGTCTGAGAGAAAGAAAGAAAGAGAGAATTAGAGAGAGCATACTTAAATTCACACAGAACTCCGGATAGGACAGGAGAAGTACTCCAGATATAACAAACTGACCCTAGCCCCCCGACACAAACTACCGCAGCATAAATACTGGAGGCTGAGACAGGAGGGGTCAGGAGACACTGTGGCCCCATCCGATGATACCCCCGGACAGGGCTAAACAGGAAGGATATAACCCCACCCACTTTGTCAAAGCACAGCCCCCATACCACGAGAGGGATATATTCAACCACCAACTTACCATCCTGAGACAAGGCAGAGTATAGCCCACAAAGATCTCCGCCACGGCACGACCCAAAGGGGGGGGGCGCCAACCCAGACAGGAAGATCTCATCAGTGACTCAACCCACTCAAGTGACGCACCCCTCCTAGGGACGGCATGAAAGAGCACCAGTAAGCCAGTGACTCAGCCCCTGTAATAGGGTTAGAAGCAGAGAATCCCAGTGGAAAGACGGGAACCGGCCAGGCAGAGACAGCAAGGGTGGTTTGTTGCTCCAGAGCCTTTCCGTTCACCTTCACACTCCTGGGCCAGACTACAGCATGATCATTACACAGCTGCACCTTGTGCTGGGGACAACAAAAGGAGAGTCAAAATATGCCAGTTATTCCATGGCCTGCATACTCAGACATTTCATCCATATAGCATGTTTAGGATACTCTGGATCAATGTGTATGACATGGGGCTGTGCATTATCATGCTGGTGATGGCAATGGATGAATGGCACTACAATGGGACTCAGTATCTCATCACAGTATGTCTGTGCATTCAAATCGCCAACGATAAAATGTAATTGTGTTTGTTGTCCGTAGCTTATGCCGGTCCATACCATAACCCCACCGCCACCATGGGGCACTCTGTTTAATGTTGACATCAGCAAACCGCTCGCCCACACAACACCAAAAACGCTGTCTGCCATCTGCCCGGTACAGTTGAAACCGAGATTCATCCGTGATGAGCACACTTCTCCAGCATGCCAGTGGCCATCAAAGGTGAGCATTTGCCCACTGAAGTCAGTTACATGCCTAACTGCAGTCAGGTCAAGACCCTGGTGAGGACGACGAGCACACAGATGAGCTTCCCTTTCTGACAGTTTGTGCAGAAATTCTTCAGTCGTGCAAACCCACAGTTTCATCAGCGGTCTGGGGTGGCTGATCTAAGACGATTCCGCAGGTGAAGAAGCCGGATGAGATGGCTTGGTTACAGGTGGTCTGAGTTTGTGAGGCCGGTTGGACGTACTGCCAAATTCTCTAAAACGACATTGGTGGTGACTTATTGTAAAGAAATTAACATTAATTTCTCTGGCAACAGCTCTGGTGAACATTCCTGCAGTCAGCATGCCAATTACACTCTCCTTCAAAACTTGAGACATCTGTGGAATTGTGTTGTGTTAATTTTCCCCAGCACAAGGTGCACCTGTGTAATGATCACACTATTTAATCAGCTTCTTGATATGCCACACCTGTCAGGTGGACCACAGAGTGAAGGAAAAGCAGCCAACAAGTACTCAGCATATGTGGGAACTCCTTCAAGACTGTTGGTGAAGCTGGTTGAGAGAATGCCAAGAGTGTACAAAGCGGTCATCAAGGCAAACAGTGGCTACTTCAAAGAATCTCAAATATATTTTGATTTGTTGAACACTTTTTTGCTTACTACATGATTCCATGTGTGTTATTTCATAGTTTATTCTACAATGTAGAAAATAGTAAAAATAATTTTGACTGGTACTGTACGTACGTACGTACGTATGTATGTATGTATGTATGTATGTATGTATGTATGTATGTATGTATGTATGTATGTATGTATGTATGTATCTACAGAAGCAAAACAGTAGCTACATACGTATGTATGTATGTATGTATGTATGTATGTATGTATGTATGTATGTATGTATGTATGTATCTACAGAAGCAAAACAGTAGCTACATACGTACGTATATATGTATGTATGTATGTATGTATCATATCTACAGAAGCAAAACAGTAGCTACATACGTATGTATGTATGTATGTATCTACAGAAGCAAAACAGTAGCTACATACGTATGTATGTATGTATGTATGTATGTATGTATGTATCATATCTATAGAAGCAAAACAGTAGCTATGTATGTACGTATGTATGTATGTATGTATGTATGTATGTATGTATGTATGTATGTATGTATGTATGTATGTATGTATGTATGTATCATATCTACAGAAGCAAAACAGTAGCTACGTTTGTATGTTTGTATGTATGTATTGTGGAAGGACCACCAGAGGGCAGGCTGGGCTCACGGATAGTAGCCCAACAAGGCATGGGAGACAAGGTAACCAGAGGCAATTAAGCACAGCTGACGGTACTAATGACATACTCTCCTTCCCCTATAAGAGAGAGAATGGAACCAGCAGAGAGGGGAGGAGAAAACTATCTCTGGAAGATGGCCACTGAGAGAGAGGAGCTATCCAGGAAGAACCATTAAGACGGTGACAATCCTGTGACTTTTGTTGTAGTTTAATTAAAGATAATCCTATTGTGTTCCTGTTTCACCTGGAGAAGATGTATGTTTTTCCTTGGAAGATTTTCATTGATTATGTTGGAGTGTTTGTGTTGACCAAATGCCCTCAATAGAGAACTGTGTTCAATCAAGAAAACCTACTCCTGACTCGTTTATTCCACCTTCCCGCTTTAGAGTGACGCCCAATTACTTGGTCCGCTCACAGTATGTATGTATGCATCTTCAGAAGCAAAACAGTAGCTATGCATGCATGTATACACATATGGCAGCTTCATTAAATAGTACCCACTAAACACCAGTCTCAACGTCAAAGTGACTCCGGGATGCTGGCCTTCTAGGCAGAGTTGCAAAGAAAAGTTTTAGAAGAAAGTTCTTTTTTTCTGGCTATTGAGCCTGTAATCGAACCCACAAATGCTGATGCTCCAGATACTCAACTAGTCCAAAGGCCAGTTGTATTGTTTCTTTAATCAGAACAACAGTTTTCAGCTGTGCTAACATAATGGCGAAAGGGTTTTCTAATGATCAATTAGCCTTTTAAAATGATAAACTTGGATTAGCTAACACAAACGTGGCATTTACGACATTAACAATGTCTACACTGTATTTCTGATCAATTTGAAGTTATTTTAAAAATGGACAAATCAAGGAGCTTTCTAAGTGACCCCAAACTTTTGAACGTTAGTGTGTGTGTTCGCACACGGTCAGTTCCAATACCATATTTACAACTTTCCCACTGGTTACAGAAATATAGAGGGTAGGGTTGAGACTAGGGGTTGTTTTGGTTCTGGTGAGCACCTGTCTAACTCTAGGAGGAGGTGCCTAGGGTGCAGCAGTGCTTGACTTGGACTGCACTGTTTATATTTAGGTGCAGGAGCTCTATAATACTTTTGAGCTAATATTCTATAAGAAGAACAGGAGCTCAAGCAGTAGAACATTTGAGGGGCCGGCACTCAGCTCCGATGAGCTCTTGCCCAATTTGAGGCTTAAGGGTTAGAGGAAGAAGCTAGAGTACTGTTCGCCCTCAGGGAGGTAAGGGGTTAGGGTTTAGAGGATGAGGTTAGGGGGTAGGGTGTATTTGGGATCAGCACTTGTCTAAGATCGAGGAAGAAGCTGGAGTACTGTCCTGCCTCAGGCAGGTAAGACAGGAACACTGTGATGCAGATGAGAAGCACCGTGGAGTCCTGGCCCACCTTACGCAAAGACTGGAGGGGAGACGGGAAACACAGTGGGGAAACACAGACCTGTATACTACAGGTCAATACTGAGAAGGGGTCTATCCGTGCCAAGGAGATAAGAGCTCCCCAGGAGGTCAAGTACAGTAGTATAATATAGTATAGTCAGTTATAGTACTATAGTATAGCATAGTACTCACAGTGACAGGGTCAGCCTGCTCCCAGGATATGGGTGCTCCCCAGGAGGCAGTATAGTATAAGCGTTAAGAATTCCCTTCACTGGAACTAGGGAGCCTAGCCCAAACCATGAAAAACAGCCCCAGACCATTATTGCTCCTCCACCAACCTTTACAGTTAGCACTATGCATTCGGGCAGGTAGCGTTGTTCTGGCATCCGCCAAACCCAGATGTGTCAGTCAGACTGCCAGATGGTGAAGTGTGGTTCATTATTTACACTTCTCTAGAGTCCAATGGCAGCGAGCTTTACACCACTTCAGCTGACACAGGGCGTTGTGCATGGTGATCTTATGCTTGTGTGCGGCTGCTCCACCATAGAAAACCATTTCATGAAGCTCCCGATGAACAGTTATTGTACTGATGTTGCTTCCAGAGCCAGTTTGGAACTCGGACTGATCGGTGCAACCGAGCACAGACTTTTACGTGCTACGCGGTCCCGTTCTGTGAGTTTGTGTGGCCTACCACTTCACAATAACAGCACTTACAGTTGACCGGGGCAGCTCTAGCAGGGCAGAAATTTGACTGACTTGTTGGAAAGGTGGCATTCTATGATGGTGCCACGTTGAAAGTCACTGAGCTGTTCAGTAAGGCCATTCTACTGCCAATGTTTGTCTATGGAGATTACATGGCTGTGTGCTCAATGTTTTATGCCTGTCAGCAATGGCTGTGGCAGAAATAGCTGAATCCACTAATTTGGGGTGTCCAAATACTTTTGTATATACAGTGGCTTTTGTTGCCTTACAACGTGGAATTAAAATAGAGTTTGGGGGGGTTTGCATCACTTGATTTACACAACATACCTATCACTTTGAAGATGCTAAATATTTTTTATTGTGAAACACAAGAAATTAAAAAAAAACTGAAAACCTGAGCGTGCATAACTATTCCCCCCCCAAAGTCAATACTTTGTAGAGCCACCTTTTGCAGCAATTACAGCTGCAAGTCTCTTGGAGTATGTCTCTATAAGCTTGGCACATCTAGCCACTTGGATATTTGCCCACTCTTCAAGGCAAAACTGCTCCAGCTCCTTCAAGTTGGATGGGTTCCGCTGGTGTACAGCAATCTTTAAGTCATGAAGAGAGGGCGGGAAGAGAGAGCGAGAGAGAGGGAGGGCGAGAGGGAAAGAGGAGAGAGAAAGAGAAATAAAGAGAAGGAGGGAGACAGAAAGAGGAGAAAGGAGCGATAAAAAGAGAGGGAGATAGAGGTAGGGACAGAAATAGAGGGGAGGGAGAGAGAGGAAAAGAAGAGGGAGAAATAAAAAGGAGAGAGAGAGAGAGAGAGGAAGAGGAGAAGGAGAGAGAGAGGAGAGGGAGAGAAATAAAGGGGGAGAGAGAGGAAAAAGGAGAGAGAGAGAGAAAGAGGAGAGAGGGGCAAGAGAGGGAGGGAGAGGGTGAGAAAAAGGGAGAGCGGTAAACAGAGAAATAAAGAGGGAGAGGGAAGGAGAGGGAGTGAGAAAGAGAGAGGAAAAAGTAGAGGGAGAGAGGAGGAGGGGGAGAGAAAGAGGGAGACAGAGCGAGAGAGAGGAAGACAGAAAGAGATGGAGAGAGGAAGAAAGAGAGGAGAGAGAAAAAAGGAGAGGAGAGAAAAAGAGGAGAGGGAGAGGAGAGAGACAAAGGGGTGAAAGAAATGAGACCTCATTGAGCTGTGCACTGAGCTACTGAGTAACTAACTACAGTTATGTAGTAGTCCATGCTCTACTTGCACATCATCATCTGCACATATATGTATCACTCCAGTGTTAATGCTAAATTGTAATTATTTCGCCACTATGGCCTATTTATTGCCTTACCACCCTAATCTTACTACATTTGCACACACAGTATATATATGTAAAATAAATGTAAAAAATGTTGTTATCCTACCTAAAGTGTCCTGGCTCCAGGCTCGAGAGAAACAGGCTAGGCTGCAGTTAACTGTTGTTATCCTACCTAAAGTGTCCTGGCTCCAGGCTCGAGAGAAACAGGCTAGGCTGCAGTTAAATGTTGTTATCCTACCTAAAGTGTCCTGGCTCCAGGCTCGAGAGAAACAGGCTAGGCTGCAGTTAACTGTTGTTATCCTACCTAAAGTGTCCTGGCTCAAGGCTCAAGAGAAACAGGCTAGGCTGCTGTTAACTGTTGTTATCCTACCTAAAGTGTCCTGGCTCCAGGCTCAAGAGAAACAGGCTAGGCTGCTGTTAACTGTTGTTATCCTACCTAAAGTGTCCTGGCTCAAGGCTCAAGAGAAACAGGCTAGGCTGCTGTTAACTGTTGTTATCCTACCTAAAGTGTCCTGGCTCCAGGCTCGAGAGAAACAGGCAAGGCTGCTGTTAACTGTTGTTATCCTACCTAAAGTGTGCTGGCTAACCCCATTCATCAGGAATGTGTGTTGAGGGAATGTTTCATGTAAGACCTGGGAAACAGACAAGACATCATCAACTGTTGTGTCCATACAGTAGCCTACAGTAAAGTGACCCACACAGTACAGTGACTGCTATACACTTCCGCATTAGTCAAACTAAAGCAAAAGGAAAGCACACACACCCCACGCCAATATAAAGTGACACTGAGAAAACAGAACGGTTGTGTCCATATTAGTACAGTGTAACAGACCTATGTAATGACATACAGTGGCTCGTGTTGACTACAATAACTTCAGTTAGTCAAACTACAGCACACTGACCCGGAGGTACCCATTAATAATATCCATTCCATTATCTAATAGTGACCTTTCTGGGTCTGAGATACCGAGGGAACAAACTCTCAGTTAGATAATGGAAACTGATGTAGAAAGGTTGAGGGGAGAGACTATAGCACACTGTGTAAATAACACACTTAAAGTACACCTTTATTCCCTAACGAAATGTAGTCTGAAGCAAGCAGGCAGATGGTATAATTTCCCTCAAATTCACAAACAGAGGTCAGGCATGATGGTGAAAATTCAGCCTAAATCAATGTGATGCAGTTCAAAGTCTACAGACAGTATTGGTGAGGAACTCCGTTTGAGAGCAGGTGAAGGAGGGGTCATTGACACCAGTACGATCATGACCACGTGAGTGTTTAGACAGGACTAAGAGAACAAACACATACAGGGTTTGACTATTGGTCAGGAGGACATGGACCAAACCAAATGCAAAATGGAGAGGAGAAGCCATTCAAGGCCCCTAAAACAGGGTTATCCAAACTCAGTCTTGGGGCCCCCCTTGGGTGCACATTTTGGTGTTTACCCTAGCACTACACAGCTGATTGAAATAATGAAAGTTGATCATAAGTTGGTTATTTGAATCAGCTGTGTAGTGCTAGGGCAAAAAGCAAAAACGTGCACCATGGGGGGGGTTGGCAGGACCGAGATTGGGAAACACGGCCCTGAGAGAGTTTTCCTGCACAGATGCAGAATATAGTGGGTTTGGTGAGGCTGAGAGAGGCTCTGGCTGTGGCTAAGGAAAGTGGGAACCTCAGTTGGTGCAGTGAGAGAGGGTGATGCATGCGGGAGTACTGTAACAGGAACAGGTGAATGGATAGAGCACAGTGGGAGCTCACTGTGCACCTAACTAAGGAGGACCTGAGTGGAAACAGTGAAGCCAGCGTCTCTTTCCACTGCTCTCTGATTAACCCAACACGCAAATGTTAACCACCCCCTGGGAGATCCAGTAAGTGGAACAGGTTTTCATAGTCAGAATAAGCACCAGTAACCCTCCACACAGACCAGGGTCATGTTCAATAGGCGCGAAACCGAAGAAAACAGTCTGAAATGGAGTGAAACGAGGAGGTATCTGAATTGTCCAGTAAGAAACACTCTAATGAACAACACATAGCACTGACTTCAAACAAATAATTTGTAACTGGCCATAATGTGGGCTGTAGATTTAGGTGATTTAGATTTAGTAGGTTCCAGGAAATGGATGAAAAACAGATCTCATGGTACTGAACACAAACAATGCATTTTCAATTCATATTCACTACTATATAGTTTGTCTGATATGATTAGTCCCTCCATTGAGGGGAGTCGTGTGTGCCCGGATGTGTGTCTACAACATCTATAGTCGAACAACAACCACTCACTAACCTTCTCTCTCCCATTCCCTTTGAGAAGCCCTTTCAAAAGCAAAAGACACCTTGATACACTACTTGATTTCTTTTTCATATTGCTCAGCCAAGTATCATCTGTCAACACTGAGCCTCTCATTCCCTCAACACAGACTGCATTATCAGGCCCTGAACATTTGATTATCAATTCAATTATTCATAGCTGTTTGTTGGGAAATGTCACTCCCTGGTAGTCTGGTTGGGCTTAGGATAATTATGAAGGAGTGGGGTGGGAGGAATGAATGCATTATAACCAGTCATTATGAATGCATTATAATGCATTAAACAGTCCTGTTGGGGGGAGGGGATTATTAACATACATTTAGGTCATTTAGCAGACTCTCTTATCCAGATAAATTTGTGTTAAAGTAGGGATGGGAATTGCCAGAGGATTTACGATACAATATTATCACGATACTTTGGTGACAATACAATGTGTAACAAAATATGTGTACTCTATATGTACTCTATATGTACTGTGATTTTATTGTGATTCAATGTTGCAAACATATTGCTCACCATATGTCTGCTGCAGAAGGATACGAGAGAGCCATGAGAAAACAAGTTTTGATCAGTCATGGAAATAAAGTGCTGAAAACAAATTGGCTCCCTATTTAAAAAGAAGACGGAGAACCAGCTATGAAGGAAAAATTGTGGATCTTTGGTGCAGGTACAACCAACTAGCGCAAAAAGAATATTGTGAAAACGATACATCGTGAAAAATAATATCCTGATATGTAGCTGTATGGATTTTCCCCCTTCACTAGTGTTTAGTGGTAGGTGTGGCTCAGAGACTAATACAGAGATCTGAGATATTGATGAAAGACATTACATCGTAATGTAAGGCTCTGCGGTAGGCTGTGTATGTGGTTTCTCATGAGCAGTCACACCTTATAGTTATGAGAGTAGAGTTGAGTATTACTTCATTAATCCCAATTTGGGATTTTTTTTAAATCACAGCATGCATCATCAATAACAGGACACGCAACAATGACCAACACATGATGAACCATTTCAGTTGTAGTTTACCCTGATCATGGGTGGGGTGAGCAATGAGCATGTATTGTACAGGAAACTAACAAAGTGTCTTTTAATAGGGTGTTGGGCCACCACGAGCTGCCAGAAGCCTCAATGGGCATTGGCATAAACTATCTGTAACTCTGTTGGAGGGATGCGACACCATTCTTCCACAAGAAATTCTATCATTTGGTGTGTTGTTGATGGTGGTGGAAAACTGTCTCAGGCACCGCTCCAAAATCTCCCAGAAGTGTTCAATTGGGTTGAGATCTGGTGAACTGACACAGAGGTATCTCAAAGGACCAAAGTTACAGAGACCTCTCCTTCTAGCCATGGTAGCCAAAATAAATGGGCAACTGGGCATTTTTATGGGACCCTACGTATGATGGGATGTTTTAATTGCTTAATTAACTCAGGAACCACCCCTGTGCGGAAGCACCTGCTTTCAATACACCTTGTATCCCTCATTCACTCAAGTGTTTCCTTTATTTTGGCAGTCACCGGTACATCCCAACTGTATGTATCCCTAAGTCACCGGTACATCCCAACTGTATGTCTCCCTAAGTCACCGGTACATCCCAACTGTATGTATCCCTAAGTCACCGGTACATCCCAACTGTATGTATCCCTAAGCAAGGGAGGGGAGCAGTTGGGCTTAGGTGCGTGTGAGTCACACTTGAGCCCAGGTTGTGTTTAGTCTAGCATGAGGGGTTCATGCGCATGACGCTTGTAACGCCAGGGTTGTGGGCTGGATTCCCACAGGGACCAGTACAAAAAGTATGAAAAATTCAAATTATCAAAGCTTGATGATTAGTTGATTATTTGAATCAGCTGTGTAGTGCTAGGGCAAAAACCAAAATGTGCACCCCCCCGAGGTCTCTAGGACAGAGTTAACCCTGCTCTACTGGTAGCCAATCTGGATAAGTGTGTCTGTTACATGACTCAAATGTAAACGCATGTGTTGTCTCTACAGTCTGTACATTATGTACCCTACTACAGTGGGGCAAAAAAAGTATTTAGTCAGCCACCAATTGTGCAAGTTCTCCCACCTAAAAAGATGAGGCCTGTAATTTTCATCATAGGTACACTTCAACTATGACAGACAAAATGAGAAAAAAAATCCAGAAAATCACATTGTAGGATTTTTAAATTAATTCATTATTATTTATATACAAAAACAGAAGTTTATTATTTACATAAGTATTCAGAACCTTTGCTATGAGACTCGGAATTGAGCTCAGGTGCATCCTGTTTCCATTGATCATCCTTGAGATTTTTCTACAACTTGATTAGAGTCTACCTGTGATGAATTCAATTGATCAGACATGATTTGGAAAGGCATACACCTGTCTATATAAGGTCCTACAGTTGACAGTGCATGTCGGAGCAAAAAACAAGCCATGAGGTCAAAGGAATTGTCTGTAGAGCTCCGAGATCATGAGAAACAAGATTCTCTGGTCTGATGAAAGAAACCAAGGTTGGCCTGAATGCCAAGCGTCACGCCTGGAGGAAACCTGGCACCATCCCTACGGTGAAGCATGAGCAGGGCAGCATCAAGCTGTTTTTCAGAGGCAGGGAGACTAGTCAGGATCGAGGGAAAGATGAAAGGAGCAAAGTACAGAGAGACACTTGATGAAAACCTGCTCCAGAGCGCTCAGGACCTCAGACTGGGGCGAAGGTTCACCTTCCAACAGGACAATGACCCTAAGCACACAGCCAAGATAACGCTGGAGTGGCTTTGGGAAAAGTCTCAATGCCCAGCCAGAGCCCAGACTTGAATCCGATCAAACATCTCTGGAGACCTGAAAATACCTGTGCAGCAACGCTCTCTATCCAACCTGACAGAGCTCTAGAGGATCTGCAGAGAAGAGTGGGAGAAACCCGCCAAATACAAGTGTGCCAAGATTGTAGCATCATACCCAAGAAGACGTGCGGCTGTAATCGCTGCCAAGGTGCTTCAACAACGTACTGAGTAAAAGGTCTGAATACTTAAGAAAATGTTGATTTCAGTTTTTGTTTCATGTATTTTTTTTTGCAAAAATGTATAAACCTGTTGATGAGGGGGGGAAAACTATTTCAATCCATTTAAGAATAAGGCTGTAACGTAACAAAATGTGGAAAAAGTCAAGGGGTCTGAATACTTCCTGAATGCACTGAATATGCAGATATTACAGTAACAGCACACGAAGTGTTATAGGCAGTACTGGAACTGCAGTATTCCAGGAACATGTTTTAGCTACTACTGTGCCCATCAAGAGAGAACTCTTCCTGACTGCAAAAGTAGAAAATACAAAAAATAAAAAACTATTTGGTGTCTCTAGTTTAAAAGTGCAGAAGCGCTAAAAATTTTTCCCATTGAAGTGAATGGGACGTTGCAATTCACTAACTATTTAGCTAAATTCATAATTATTTAGTATTGCTTTAGTAAATTGTTACAAGCTCTCAGTTCTGCACAAAACATCAATGTATGTTAATATGACCACCTTACTTTAAATGAATTGCCTTAACATGCTTTTAATATTCCGTACATACAAATGAACGTAAATACCTAATTTGCATAAAGTAGTATACGAAGTTGTGGTTCTTGCCGTTTAATCTGCCTGCGAAAGATTGTTTGACCCCTAACACCCTCCAGTCAGACCCTCAGTGTTATCCGGTATCCTTAGGACATCTGAAGGACCCCTACCTTAATCATTTCACATTTCAATGGAGTAGGGAGTTTTTTGAATTTTTTATTAACAACAAATCAATACAGGAAGTATATGTGGGAACACAAGTATATATAAATAATATACAAAGGACAATTGGGCTAGGGGTTACAAGATCACATTACACAAGGACCTTAAGGGAAATACATTAACTTATAATTCTAACAGCATTTTTGTTAGTAGAGTAATTAATTGTCTTAAGATATAGTTCAATTTATTTTTGTAAGGTTAGAAAATGTGGTGTTGTTTGTAAATTTACATTTGTGGCTATGACATTTGTCCAAAAGAATAATGAAATAAATTACAAAATTGTTTCAGCTTATTTCTAATCGTAGGTAAAGAATCCAAGCAGTACATCTCTCCACATTAGTGTAAAATCTTCATAAATGTGTTCAATTATAAATCTACTGATGTCTTGCCAGAGTTTCCTTACATGAATACAAATGCCAAAAAAGATGCAACACCGTTTCTGGGAGGTCATTACAAAAAGGTACAATTTGAGTTTGTTTTCCTTAAACTTCTTCATATAGTGGTTGGCAGGATAATATTTACAAACCATTTTAAAGGAAACTTCCTTAATTTTAAAATAGGTATGTGTGTGGCAACATCCAAACTTTTTCCCAACAGATTATCAATCAAACAATTCCAATAAGGCATGACGTACAACATCCTGCTGAAACAAGGTTCGTATCGCTCTGTTGTTGAATGGACTAAAAGAGAAACAAATCTTTCCTTCTGATGAGTCAACAGGGTTAATGGAAGGTAAACTCTGAGGGTCAGGGCTTGACACCTTCCTGAGTAATAAAGCAACACCTGAGGGAATGGCATCTAAAACAATTGCAAAATCTGTAGGTGTTACCTTGTAAAGTGATAAGAATTCCTTATAACTAAGTAAAACACCCTCTGCATTTACAAGTAGGCTCACCAATAGGATATTATTTCGGAACATATATCCTAAAAACAAGTAATTATTTTTATACAATATATCCCAATTATTCCATATATAATATCTGTGTGGAGAAATATTATGCTAATAAATTAAGGACCATGGCAAGTAGAGGTCAACTGATCTGCATGGCCGATTAACTAGGGACGATTTCAAGTTTTCATAACAATCGGTAATCGGCATTTTTGGACACCGATTATGGCCGATTACACGAGGAAACTGCGTGGCAGGCTGACCACCTGTTACGCAAGTACAGCAATCAGCCAAGGTTGCTAGCTAGCATTAAACTTATCTTATAAAAAACAATCAACCTTCACATAAATCACTAGTTAACTACACATGGTTGATGATATTACTAGGTTAACTAGCTTGTCCTGCATTGCATATAATCAATGCGCTGCCTGTTAATTTATCATTGAATCACAGCCTACTCCGGCAAACAGGGGATGATTTAACAAAAGCGCATTCGCAAAAAAAGCACAATCAATGCACGAATGTATCTAACCATAAACATCTATGCCTTTCTTAAAATCAATACATAGAAGTATATATTTTTTAAACCTGCATATGTAGATAAATTAAATTCATGTGAGCAGGCATGATTAACTAGGGAAATTGTGTCACTTCTCTTACATACAGTGCAAGCAGAGTCAGGGTATATGCAGCAGTTTGGGCCGCCTAGCTTGTTGCGAATTAATTTGGCAGAATTGTACATAATTATGACATAACACTGAAGGTTGTGAATGTAACAGCAATATTTAGACTTACACGGAACCCAAACTGGCTGCGTGCGTGCCATCGCGCGCTATCGTGCATACATTTATTTTGTCCCCCTACACCAAACGCGATCACGACACGCAGGTTAAAATATCAAAACAAACTCTGAACCAGTGACATTCATTTGGGGACAGGTCGAAAAGCATTAAACATGTATGGCAATTTAGCTAGTTAGCATGCATTTGCTAGCTAATTTGTCCTATTTAGCTAGCTTGCTGTTGCTAGCTACTTTGTCCTGAGATAAACATTGAGTTGTTATTTTACCTGAAATGCACAAGGTCCTCTACGCCGACAATTAATCCACACATAAAACCGCCAACCGGATCGTTTCTAGTCATCTCTCCTCCTTCCAGGCGTTTTCATCTTTGAACGTATATGGTGATCGGCATCTACACTTTCATAGTATTACCACAACGACCTGCAAAACAGTTAGTCTTTCAATCACCCACATGGGTATAACCAATGAGGAGATGGCAGGTGGGTACCTGCTTCTATAAACCAATGAGGAGATGGGAGAGGCAGGACTGTCAGCGCGATCTGCATCAGAAATAGAAAGGAGTTCTATTAGTGTGGATGCAATAATTGAATAACATTGATTTCTAAATTTATTTTGCGACGCTGGCGCACGCGCCGTGTCCGTACTAAATGATTTTCTCGGATTTACGTACAGATAATACGAGATGCTCAGACCAGGTTGCAGCGCAGCCATATCCACCTGTGTGAAGGATTAGCCACAGTAGTGGAATTTGCTGTTAAAAGTCCCATTGAATGGGATTTCAAATGGCTACAAATATTGGAATCATTTTTTTTTATTTGAATTTTTACCTTTATTTAACTAGGCAAGTCAGTTAAGAACAAATTCTTATTTTCAATGGCAGCCTAGGAGCAGTGGGTTTAACTGCCTGTTCAGGGGCAGAACGACAGATTTGTACCTTGTCAGCGTGGGGGTTTGAATTTGCAACCTTCCGGTTACTGGTCCAACACTCTAACCACTAGGCTACCCTGCCGCCCCATGCCATATTTGGACTAGATAATGCTAAACCAGGTCGGATTGTTCTTATATAAATTCAAAAAAAGACAATTTGTTAATTTGACATAGGTAAAAATCAGTTGAAATCGCACCCTGGATGTATTCAGTGGTTTAAAGTACTTAAGTAAAAGTACTTTAAAGTACTACTTATGTCATTTTTTGGGGTCTCTCTACTTTACTATTTATATTTTTGCCAACTTTTACTTTTCTACATTTTTTAAAGAAAATAATGTACTTTTTAATCCATACATTTTCCCTGACACCCAAAAGTACTTGTTACATTTTGACAGGAAAATGGTCCAATTCACACACGTGTCAAGAGAACATCTCTGGTCATCACTACTGCCTCTGATCTGGCGGACTCACTTAACACAAATGCTTTGTTTGTAAATGGTGTCCGAGTGTTGGCGTGTACCCCTGGCTGTAAATAAAAAAGAAAACTGCCATCTGGTTGACTTAATATAAGGAATTTGAAATGATTTATACTTGTACTTTTGATACTTAAGAATCAAAAGTAAATGGAATTGATACAATATACTCAAGTACATTTAAAACCAAATACTTTTAGACTTTTACTGAAGTAGTATTTTACTGGTTGAATTTCACTTTTACTTGAGTCATTTTCTATTAATGTATCTTACTTTTACTCAAGTATGGCTAAGGTTGCACATTTTGGGGAATATTCAGAGGTAGAAACTTTCCGTGGGAATTAATGGGAATATATGGTAATTAACATAACAATATGCAAATTAATATTAATACCATTTAAATGTAGATTTTTTTGGTCATATGTCATAAGTAGACATACTGTATTTGCAAGTTATTAAATCCTTCCAATAGAAATAAAAACTATTTTTGTTACAAATGGAAGTTTATATAAATCAGTTGACTCTTCATATGGGATGATTTCACTAAACAACAAAAGAAAGTGAATACTGAATGATCCCCAATGATCCATCGCATCTCCCAAAAATGTTTTCAACATACATCTGTAAAATGATAGTTTCTAGACTAAAGCTTTGGTTGTCTTCCTCTCAGGCTTCCATGTCTCCTCCCTGGACCTCCTCAATGTCCAGCTCTTGAACATCAGACTCTGAGGCCTCATCTTCACTGTCACTTTCCAACCCTGTCGAGGATGACTCATTGCCAGGCTCAAAAAGCCTCAAATTTGCCCGGATGGCCACCAATTTTTCAACCCTTGTATCGGTCAGCCTGTTGCTTGCTTTGGTGTGTGTGTTCCCAAACAAGGACCAGTTGTGCTCTGAGGCGGCTGATGTTGGTGGAATTTGGAGGATGATGGAGGCAACAGGGGAAAGAGCCTCAGATCCACAAAGTCCCTTCCACCAGGTGGCTGATGAGATGTGTTGGCACGACTGCCATATTGCATCTCTATCCCAAAGCCCTTGCTTGGAAGTGTACTTTGCCAGACTGCCAAGAATCTTGCCCTCATCCAGGCCAAGGTGGCGAAACACGGTAGTGATGACACCATAGGCCTTGTTGATCTCTGCACCAGACAGGATGCTCTTGCCAGCATACTTGAGGTTCAGCATGTACGCTGTGGCATGTATGGGCTTCAGGCAGAAGTCTTCATGCTTTTGATGTATTTCAGAACTGCATGTTCCTTTGCTTAGAGCAACAGTGAAGTGGGCAAGGCAGTACGGATTTCTTCTCTTACATTTGCAAGCAGAGTCTGAACATCAGACAGGATGGCATCTCCCTCAATCCGTGCAATGGCTACTGCTATAGGTTTCAGGAGTTTCAGGCTGCTTACCACTCTCTCCCAAAATACATCATCCAGGAGGATCCTCTTGATGGGGTTGTCCATATCGGCAGACTGTGATATGGCCATTTCTTGGAGAGACTCCTTCCCCTCCAGGAGACTGTCAAGCATGATGACAACACCACCCCAACAGGTATTGCTGGGCAGCTTCAATGTGGTGCTCTTATTCTTCTCACTTTGCTTGGTGAGGTAGATTGCGACTATAACTTGATGACCCTTCACATACCTAACCATTTCCTTGGCTCTCTTGTAGAGTGTATCCATTGTTTTCCGGCCCATGATGTCCTTGAGGAGCAGATTCAATGCATGAGCAGAACAGCCAATGGGTGTGATGTGAATCCTCCACTTTAGATCAAGCAGCCTTCATGGCTACAGCATTGTCTGTCACTGGTGCAAGGTCCAAGGTAATTGATGACTGCCTTCGGCTCATCTGCAATGTAGAGACCGGTGTGTCTGTGCTCTTGTAGAACACTGGTTGAGGGGTGGAGATTATGTAGTTAATTATTCCTTGCCCACGAACATTCGACCACCTATCAGAGATGATTACAATACAGTCTGCTTTCTCTATGATTTGCTTGACCTTCACTTGAACTCTGTATCCAGCAAATTAGTAGATAAAGCATGTCTGGATGGAGGGGTGTATGCTGGGCGAAGAACATTCAGAAATCTCTTCCAATACACACGGCCTGTGAGCATCAGAGGTGAACCAGTTGCATACACAGCTCGAGCAAGACATTCTTCAGCATTTCTCTGATTATGTTCCTCCATTGACTCAAAAAAACTTCTGATTCCAGGAGGACCATGAGCTGTTGCTATCGATAAGGTGTCTGATTCATCATATTCACCTCAAATAGAAGTAGAGGGACTTTAGTCAGAGATTGCTTGCTGTGAGCACTGAGGGAACTTTATGCACTTGGCCAGATGATTCTGAATCTTTGTTGCATTCTTCACATATGATTTGGCACAGTTTTTGCAAATATCCACAGCTTTTCCTTCTACATTAGCTGCAGTGAAATGTCTCCACACATCAGATAGTGCACGTGGCATTTTCCTGTAAAGAATAGAAAAAAACAAGTAACAAAAACAAATACAATCATGTACAGATGAATAGTTAAGCAGTTAGAATAAACAACTCCTTTGTAAGATAAATGTTTTAAAATTAAACGTATGGAAAAAGGTGAATTAACACTCCTCAGTTAGCAGGTTCAAGCAAGCTAAAACCCACATGGTAGCAAAAACAAACTAGCAGAAATTGATAACAAGTTAGAAATGATTTAAACACACTTTGCTTTAGATTACTATTTACTAGTTAACAAAAAATCATGTATGTCATATAAAATATATTCACCCCACCCAGTATTGTAATCAAAACTTACCCATAAAGTATGTAGTCCTTGGCTCAGTGTAGTAGTGTGGGCTCAATAGCATCTCATTACTGTGCAAGATCTAGAGAATCAGCTGTACATGTGATAGAAGAGTGCACTGCACATGTGATGGAATAATGCACTGTGCATGCAGAGGGTTGCAATTCCATTGAATTGGGGATAGTTTAACCAAAATATACTACAAGACCTAGAATTGCCTTATGTGTATCCCACAAAAAAGGTTCACTGTTATAAGCTAACCTTTTTGATGAATTTATGCAAAATTCCCCCAAAATTTGTCGTTCTGCCCCTGAACAAGGCAGTTAACCCACTGTTCTAGGCCGTCATTGAAAATAAGAATTTGTTCTTAACTGACCTGTATGAGGATTCTGTGTTATGCACTTTAGCCCGTTACCATATATGTGATTGAATATTATCTGCTGTTGGCTGGTGTGGATGTATGTATGTGTTATGCAACATAGCTGACTTGAAACATTGTTAACAGTTTCAGGGCCATGGGCCTTTCTCATGATGGAAAAATACAGAATAACATGAAGATAACATGAAGACAGGAACTGTGCAATGAGTTGGGGGAGGCACATTCAGAACGTAGTGTTGTGAGAACAAATGGTATTTTGTTAGATAACAGGAGCCAGGTGCGAGATAACAGTATCGAGCATGAGCGCATAGATATTCTTCACAGCAACAGTTACATCTATCAACTGGAGCGCCGGGGCCGGGACCAGCTCTGCACCAACAATCAACGATAGGCTGGGTGAGTCTAAACCACTCCCAGTCTCTACTCTGTGAACGAAAGTGTGTATGTATGTGTGAATGGGGTTAACAAATGTATGCGACTGGTCAGAACGTGTGAATGAAGTACATTAGATATTAGTCGGCGTACAAATATCGGTTTGGATGGTCTGCGGATAACGGTACAGGCAAGAGACCTGTGTTATACTGAGATTGGTTTACGGTGTGAATGAACTACATTAGATATTAGTCGGCGTACACGTATCGGTTTGGATGGTCTGCAGATAACGGTACAGGCAAGAGACCTGTGTTATACTGAGATTGATTTACGGTGTGAATGAACTACATTAGATATTAGTCGGCGTACAAATATCGGTTTGGATGGTCTGCGGATAACGGTACAGGCAAGAGACCTGTGTTATACTGAGAATGGTTTACTGACTGATTGTAGTACATTGGGTATTAAGTCGGAGCGCTACTACCACGTTTGAAAGACCTGTGGGTATTTCTTGAAGTCATATCATAAATTATTAGGGGTGGTAGTAACGTTAACATAGATTAGAGTGAGGATTTTACATTGGAATTAATCCTAAATTCATTTTACAATTTAACCCCAATTTTGTTTAAATTAAATAAAATAGAAGGCAATATAAACGTTAAAAATGACTAATCAGGAGGTCGAAAAAGTATTGAAAACATTGGTCTACTCTGGAGAAAGATTGGAAGGAACGAGGGGGAAAATTATACAGAGAATGGACAGAAGAGGGCAGTATTTTCACGCCCAACGGGCTCCCAGTCGACGGGGAGCCTGGTTAAATACTGGTGACACAACGAAAAACATAGACTAAAATTAATTCTGATTGTAATTCAGATATTTATAGGTTTTGCATCATTGGGAACAATGAAATGCCCGCAAAGTGGATTGCAGGCTGAGTTTATTTTATGTTAAAGGGACAGTGTACGTTTATCACAGTTGTGTGTGTCTAATGGCAGGGTATTTAAGAAGTATTTTGGGGAGACAATTTGGAGAAAGATTGAATGAGTTACATGAAACATCGAGTCAATTTAAAACTAATGATTGGAGGGAGTACATTTCCATTTTCCCAGAGACATGATATCTTAAAGGGGTACACTCACATATGAAATATTATAAGTTTTTAATTAAAAGTCTTAATTAAATAAGTGAAATCTTTTGATAAAGGAATGTTGTTTAATATAGTAAGAAACACTTCTTTGGAGGGGTAGTATGACTTATGACCTCCATTGTAACTTTCCTTTGTGGTCTGATCAGCCTCATTGGAAAGCCATTTGGATGGAGAATCTAGGGTCATTTGTAATACTGATATTAAGGTAATTTAATACAAAAAGGCAGTGAAATTGACATTATAGTGTCATTATATTTTCTCTGATGAATGTGGTGTGAAAATTAGCTAGGATAAGTTTTAATTATGGTCGACTCATGTTAAGTATTTGGGACATATTTTGAGCCAACAGGGCAGGGAAGAAATTGAGATATTTGTGTTTGGTTTTAACACCTGTGTATAGGAGGGTGCCAGTGTATCTGTGTAATGGGGGAGGGTGTCCATATGGGGATTACATGATAACCAACTTGGGACAGTTCTGGGATTGGAGAAGAGGGTATCCTTATAGCATAGGGGATCCCACAAAGGTGGATAGGTTTTCCATGATATGGGGGAAACCTGGGAGCACTGTTGAACTCTGTAAAGGTGATGAAATCCTACTAACCATCAAAACCATTAAGCGCTCTGATGCAGGCACTTACACCCTCGGACTACAAAGGACCGGGACAGACACAATGGGTGTGTTTTCTATTAAGGTGCTGCCAAAACCACAGAGGTCCCAGATGAACCAGAGCCAGACACACTCCTCTACCACCCCTGGACCAAGCCTGCCACCCACCACCACTGTGTCAAATCCCATTCAGGTAATTAATGTTAGAGATTATTCAGCTATTGATCAATTAGGCACTGAGACTGGTTTTGATGGTAGGGACAATTTGTGGCTGTCTTATATGAGGTATACAGCTAAGACCCTGAAAAGAAAGGACTGCATTATATGTGGTCATGCTAGACCTGTTCTGGCTACACACCCATTTGCTATATGAGAAGGAGAGGGGTGGTTGTGTATTCTGAGAAGTTTTTTTGTTTTGTTAAGGCATATGGGGACAATTACAGTTGCATCACGGGTACAGGTAATGGCATAGACTATGGGAGATTCCCTGAAGCTGATTGCATTAGTAACATGATCATCCAGTTGCAGGCCTAAACCAAACTAGTGGTCTGGCTGATGTGTGGTGAATATGTGGACCCAAAAGAGTACTGAGACCCATTCTTAGAGGAGACTGGCAAGGTACATGTGCTCTGACCAGTTTGATAATTCCACTGACCATTGTTGATGTTACTGCTGAACAGCTGTTGGGTTCTGTATCCAGGGGGCCTGAAAACATTCCATCCCATGGGAGACATAGACGTAGTCCTCCATGGACAGAGGATGTAGTTGACATACACACAAACCTGTTGGGGGTACCTGTAGGGGTTCCTCATCAATTTCAGGCATTGGGTGGGAATGACGGACTCTGGCACTTACTACCTATTATAGGTCCAGCCATAGTGGATGCAAGACAGACTGCATGGATTAATTATATCTACTATAATCAACAGCGTTTTGTGAATTACTCCCGTGATGCACTCACTGGTATGTCTGAACAGCTGGAGGCCACATCTAGGGTTGCCAGACAGAATAGACTTGCTTTGGATATGCTTCTTGCCAGTCAGGGGGGTGTTTGTAAGATGTTCGGTGAACAATGTTGCACGTTTATTCCTAATAACACCAGTCCAGATGGTAGTATATCTAAGGCCCTTAGTGGGCTTGATGCACTATCTGCTGAGATGAGGACCATGGCGAGGGTGGAGGAGTCTGGACTGTTCTCTTGGTTGGGAGCCTGGTTTGGTAAGTACACTGGTATGGTGGTTACTGGATTTCTGACCCTAATTCTTGTATTTTTGTTATTGATGTGTTGTGCTCCTTGCATCATACCTTGTTTGAAGAAGTCTGTTACAGATGTGGTACAGGCTTCAAGTATGATGCCCTTGCTTGATGCTCCTGAAGGAGATGCAGATACGGAATCTAACTTCCGGAGACAGATGGGGCTGACTGAGGATGACCCCTGGGTTGCTGTGGGTGAGGTCGTGGAATGATAACTTCTTAAATACAGAGATAACAGTATCGAGCGCATAGATATTCTTCACAGCAACAGTTACATCTATCAACTGGAGCACCCGGGGGCCGGGACCAGCTCTGCGCCAACAATCAACGATAGGCTGGGTGAGTCTAAACTACGCCCAGTCTCTACTCTGTGACAGGCCGGCTCGGAAGCAGGAACTATTTCTGTCAGAGTATATTTATAATATCTTTGTCAAGAACAAGTCAGTTCTCTGTTTTGCCCTGCGAGGTGTGACAGAGAGCCCGTATATACGAAAATTGCATTTACCACTTATTGCTTAGCTAATAAAAAATACATAGCATACAATCAGTGACTCATTGTCATATTTATCCTTGATACCAGATTCGAATTAACGCAACCCTAACAATTGCATAGTTAAATAAAGGAAAAATAAAAAATATGCATGATACAGCCTTACCCCATTTCATGGACCCAAGATCAATAGGTATCAGCCTACTCAGTGACACCAACATATTACAATTCTGAAGAGTTTACACAGTAGCGTCATAGCTCATATTAGGGAACTTTAACTGTGGGAAATCACCTCCCTCTTCAACTTATTGTGTGTATTGAACATTCATATTGCAATAATGCCTTGCATTATGCCTGGGAAGAAAACACTTCAATTTGCTCAACTTACCCTAGCAATTGGCTCAATTTACCCCAAGACAAACATTTGTCCTATATTAGCCTACACAGCTACACTTTCATGCTAGGTTTAGGACATATCAAATCATTTAAAGGACATTAAAAAATATATCCATTTTAGTAAAAGTATACTAAATTTGATATATTTTTTAAATGTCCTCATCAATCTACACACAATAACCCCATAATGACAAAGCAAAACGTTTTTTTTTTACAAAAAATTTAAAACAAAATACCTGATTTACATAAGTAGTCAGACCCTTTGCTATGAGACTCTAAATTGAGCTCAGGTGCATCCTGTTTCCATGAATCATCCTTGAGATGCTTCTACAACTTGGAGTCCACCTGTGGTAAATTCAATTGATTGGACATGATTTGGAAAGGCACACCCCTGTCTATATAAGGTTCTACAGTTGACAGTGTATGTCAGAGGGGGAGGAGAAAATTATGACTGTTCTCAAATCTGAAAATGCAGCAAGTGAAGTATGTGTGATAATGAATGCAAAATTGTGAAATCAAAGAATGGAACAAAACGAGCAAAAGTTGTAATAGAAGACAAGGACCGGTCCAATAATGCATTTCTTATTGGGCTGTGTTTTTGGAAACAGAGATTCATTTGGGAAATCCATTTGTAATATTGAGGATAGTGGTTAATTGTGTTGATGAAGAACAGAAGAAGCATGCACTGGATCTGGCAAAATTGTCCATGTCAGAAGTAAAATTTACTGATCTTCGGAGCAGGGGTCCTGGCAAAGGAGTTATAGCTGGAGTCTCGTTGAATATAGATGATGAGTACCCTAGTCAGAAAATCCCAGGAGTGGTCCGTGCACGTCGCCATACCCACATGGTAAATGGAAGGAAGGAGAAAAAAGCCTTGGATATGCGAGTTATGCGGTGAGAGCATTTGTGTCCAAACCATTACATTGTGGAAATTGGAAAGGATATGATCACGTGTCAAATGGGAGTATGATATTGAAGAATCTGTGAATGGAAAATGTTGCAACTGTGGTGGGGATTATACTCCGGACTTCCTTGAGTGGTCCTGTTAGGGTGAAGGAAGTCGAGGATCAGGGCTGCGCAGTGGTAGTTTATGATATTTTATTTATTTTTACCCAAATGTTTTCCTTTTTTGGGATCCACATTATCCAACTGCACAGAAAGAAGAAAGAAGCCACTCCTCAGGAAAGAGCACATGACAGCCCGTCTGGAGTTGGTCAAAAAGCACCTAAAGGACTCTCAGACCAAGATTCTCTGGTCTGATGAAACCAAGATTGAACTCTTTGAATGTCAAGCGCCACGTCTGGAGGAAACCTGGCACCATTCCTACGGTGAAGCAGTGGTGGCAGCATCATGCTGTGGGGATGTTTTTCAGCGGCAGGGACTGGGAGACTAGTTAGGATCGAGGGAAAGATGAACAGAGCAAAAGTACAGAGATCCTTGATGAAAACCTGCTCCAAAGTGCTCAGGACCTCAGGCAAAGGTTCACCTTACAACAGGACAACGGCCCTAAGCACACTAAGCCAAGACAACATAGGAGTGTTGAATGTCTCTGAATGTCCTTGAGTGGTAGAGCCAGATCCCTCACTTGAACTCAATAGAACATCGCTGTAGAGATATGAAATAAAACAACTGCTTTTGCTTTGTCATTATGGGGTATTGTGTGTAGATTGATGGAAAAAAAACAATTTCATCAATTTTAGAATAAAAGTATATGGACACCTGCTCATAGAGCATCTCCTTCCAAAATCATGGGCATTAATATGGAGTTGGACCCCTTTTTGCTGCCACAACAGCCCCCACTCTTCTGGGAATGTCATTGTATGCTGTAGCGTTTATATTTCCCTTCACTGGAACTAAGTGTTCTAGCCACAACCACGAAAAAACAGCCCCAGACCATTATTATTCCTCCACCAAACTTTACAGTTGGCACTATGCATTCAGATAGGTAGCGTTCTCCTGGCATCCGCCAAACCCAGATTTGTCCGTCGGACTGCCAGATGGTGAATGTTGATTCATCACTCCAGAGAACGCGTTTCCATTGCTCCAGAGTCCAATGGCGGCGAGCTTTACACCACTCCAGCAGATGCTTATAGCATTGCACATGGTGCTCTTATTGTTCCTATTGTTCCTGGCCCAACGCTCTAACCACTAGGCTACCTATAATGGAGGTCTGCAAAAACAAATGTTAAAGGTGCATGCTGCCACCGACTGTACTGGAGCACGTGATGAATACAGTTTACAGACTTCAGAATAAAAGAAAAACAAACATTTAAAAAAAACCTAAAGCCTCTTACATTATCCTGTACTAAGAAAATGTAAAACAGCCCTACTCACTTCTAATAAACCATCCCCCATCCCAAAAATCCCTTCCAATCCTGTCCAACCTCAACCATTCCCTCTCTTCCACTTACTTGCTCCACTGATTAACAAACCATTCACATTCGCTTTTGAATCCCACCTCATTTGGATTCGTCTTCCTAAATAAAAAGAAACCCGCCTCTCCGGCATGAGACCTAGCCCTGATTGGCAGGCACTAGGAGGCAGAAGAGTAACCTCTAGATTTGATAGGTTCAGTAAAACGTTTGTATTATCAATCCAAAATGTATTTTGTAGCCATATGTAGGGTTTGCCAGAACCAAGAGGAAAGGGGGATACCTCGTCAGTTGTACAACTGAATGCCTTCAACTGAAATGTGTCTTCCGCATTTAACCCAACCCCTCTGACCCCCCTCTCCCACCTTATTATGGGCAGTACAGTAAACACATGCTCTGAGACTATTGTTCATTAATTGGTTAATGAACAATAGTCATTTTTTCATAATATTTTACCATAGAAAAAGTGGCAGAGACTTGTCCATCAAATAATATGTAAGGGAAAACCTTAATCTAAATATCATAGTCTGCGTTTACAGAGGCAGCCCAATTCTGGTCTTTTCGCCACCAATAGTTTTCTTTGCCAATAATTGGTCAAAAGATCAGAATTAGAGGAATATCACATTGTTTTTCCAATAAAATAACAAATTATCATATTAATATGAGAAATTCACCTGTGTTTTCATAGTGAAATTGGATACAGTACGTGTTGTTTATTACTGGTTCTACATAATCGCACATCGGCCAGTGTAGAGATCACACACACATAAATCTGTGTGCTTGAAGGTCCACGTAGGCAAAATCAACCCCAACACTGAAATGTCTGTTTATTTAGTTGAAATACAAAACACAATAAGGATTGCAAACAAAATGTATATAATTCTGAATTACCCCATTCATAATACACAGACATGCTAAAATGGCTGAATTTGTGATACTTGGTAAAGTACTGTACAAAAAGACGTTCTGAGCAGGCAGTTAGTCAATCAATCTATTAGGAGGCAGCGAGGCAGGACGACCACTACTTCCGTCAAAGCTGTGTTCTTCTAGCCTACTCCAACTGAGAGGAACTTGAAATAACTTTTCTTTACATCACAACTTATGTCCAGCAATATCCACTAGTGTTGCTGCAGCTAGAAAAATCGGTTAAGATGTTGGCTTGACAGTTGCTGGATCCTTGTTCAAGTTCACAATATACTTCCATGGTTGGTTTCATTGGGTACGGTTACAGGCACACAATAATACGATTATTGTTAGTCAGATTAATGTAATAGTTTGATTAAAGAGTTTACATGCTTTGCAAGAACGATCGCCAATCAAAATGAAATGTTCTATTAATCCTATTTGATTCTGAGTTTGGACATATAAAGTTTATATGTAAAACCTGTCTAAGATGTATACTTTCAGTTCTTCCGAACTCAATTCCCTTGCGGAAAAGAGGGAGGCTTGCGTTGTTGGTGCTAGCACATGCACAGATCACATTTTTTATTTATTTAACTAGGGAAGTCAGTTAGGAACAAATTCTTATTTACAATATCGTCATTGTAACTCAGATTAAGGTGTTAAAATGTTCTTATAATTCAAAAGATTGCTCAGAAAACCAGGTATTTTAATCAGCGTATGCTTACTTCGATTATGACCACACAGCTATTAAGATAAGCAGAATAAGGTGTTTACATGACTAATGCATACTCGGCCTACTGCAATTATCAGTTTAATATCAAATTATTAGTGAGCATGTAAACATACTCATTGACTCTCCCTTTTAACTGCCCTTAATTGACCCATTTATAGCAACAACTTCCGAATCCATTGGAGAGTATCTGCTTGAGCAAAAGTGAGGTGTACAATAGTATTCCCTGCCAAATAATAGTTTTTTTGCGATTAATATTCAGACCTACACCTCCCCTGAATCAGATGATCCCCCGCCAAACACACAGGCACAAACATACACATTGATTGGAGACAGCTTGTTTCAATTACAGAAGTTTCCCTAGGATTTTCTACCTGCAGCAACACTAGTGTAGGATAATAGTGAAAATACTGGTAAAGCACAGTGGCTTTATTTCCGCACCAAAAAGCAGGCCCTAGGCATATGACAGCAAAGCTGCATTTACACATACAGCCCAATTCTAATCTTTTTCCCAAATATAGGCTAAATAGTTGATCTGATTGATCAAAATAATTATATAATTTAAAAGAATATATATATTGGAAATTGGCTGCCTGTGTAAACACAGCCCAAGGTGAAAATATCCCTCACTTTTACAAAAACATATACGCCCACTAATAACCCTAAATACAATCTTGCTTTCGTTTTATGTTAATAAAATAAAATAACAATTTATTTTTACACAGTACCAGAAAAAGCCAAGCTAAGTGGCATATTAGTAGTCCATTGCAAACAAGGCACTTGTATAAAATATGTAAATGATTTGGTCCTCGTTACAGTATTGTTCACAGGCAAGACGCATCCAAAATACTTGGCTTTAAAATAATATGAGATTGTATATGGCTAAAATCAAAGGCACATCTCTTTACTTGGGCTGTGTTTACACAAGCAGTACAGTTTTGGGATTAATGAGGAGAAAAATCTGAATTAGGCTGCCGGTGTAAACGCAGCCTTGTGGTTCATGATGTATTGGTACAATAGACTGCACTGTGTCTTGTGTTATTCCATTATGTTTCCTCATTAGAAAACCACAACCGCATTCAACATCCACGGCAGCTTTGGTCATTACACACACACACACACACACACACACACACACACACACACACACACACACACACACACACACACACACACACACACACACACACACACACACAAAGGAAAATGTACAGAAAGTGCATGGTTCTTGTTTGTGTTGCCATAATACAGCTCCACTGATTACTCCTGTATTTTAGAGGTATTTCTAGTTCTCAAGTTGACCGCAATTGTTTGGAATGACAATTCAATATGGAACAAAAACAGACTGGCACCCAGACTAGTCCTCCTCATCTATGAAGGGGATGTCCAGGTCTGAGAGGTTCCTGCTCCTTGCCTTGGTGTTGGGCTGGGGGTTCTGTCCATCTGGTTGGTCTCTGGGGCCTGTAGCTGTAGTTCTTTGGGCCAGGTCAGCAGGCTTAGGAGGGCACTCCTGCCTCTGGCTCCTCCACAACAGGTTCACTCTGCCTGGTGGAGACACCAGTCTGGATTAGTTTAATAGTAGAGAGCCTGGTAGAGATACTCTGGATTAGTCAAATAGTAGCTGATCCCAGATCTGTTTGTGCTGGTCATGACAATTATAGTCAGAGGAGTTAATATAATATTATACATGTAGGCAGTCCCGGGAATAGAAAACCCACTATCCTGGGGTTGCAAGCACCATGCTCTACCAACTGAGCTACAGAAGACTAGTTGGCTAAAGCGCATACAGATCTAGGACCAGATTAGTGTTATGATATGGGGGTCATTTAATGTTAGCACACAGTTAGGCAACACACTACCATGACACACATCCACACTCCATTCCCAGGTGGCAGCACCAACAGTATAGGGGCTGGAAGCCTTGATAAGTTCACATGCGCGAGCAATCAGTGGATTGGCTACCTGTGACCAGAGGCCTCTTGGCCTTTTTAGTTTAGGCTTACCTCTTCATAATTTTGTTTTTGTATATCTTCTTTTTTTTTTGGTCACCCCTTTGAACAACAAACAATAATTTGCTTGGACTGGCCGATCTAAAGCTAATGACGGAGCTGATGCCGGTAAGTTTGCTGTCACCTGGACACCTGCACATACAACACAGTCTTCATATGCTGATTTGTCATCGTCCTCTGACGATTTTTGAACTTCAACTCCTATTGAATAGGGAAATCCTAAGTATAAATATGTTTTGTGCAAATGTTGTTTTTTAAAAAAATCAATTGCAAACTTCAAAGTGTAGGGAATTCAAGGAGTTGGTCTGGTGATGTCATTGGCCTGACCACTTGGTTACAGACCAGTTAACTAGGCCTAAGATTGTAGATCATGGCTGACGTTTTACATTCTCCCAACCAATTGTGCTATTTTTTTGCATTTGTGTAACTTATTTTTTAACTTATTGTGCACATAATGTTGCTGCTACAGTCTCTTATGACTGAAAATAACTTCTGGACATCAGAAAAGCGATTACTCACCACGGACTGGAAGAAACTTTTTCCTTTAACGAGTCAGACGAGAAGGATATCATGCTTTCACTGGAACAGGCCTAGATCCATGCCTTTTACGTGAAGAAAAGACGCCGGAGAAGAGGACGCAGATTGGGCATCCTGAGAATCCAGGGGCGAACGAGTAAACTCCCACTGCCTTCCATTATTTTTGCTAACGTGCAATCATTGCAAAATAAAATGTATTACCTACAATTAAGATTATCCAACCAACGGGACATTGAAAACTGTAACATCTTATGTTGTTTTACCGAGACGTGGCTGAATGAAGATACGGACAATATGAGAGCTAGCGGGATTTTATATGCACCGGCAGAACAGACACCCCTCGTCTTACCAGAGGTAGTGTGTCTTTTTGTCAATAACAGCTGGTGCGCGATGTCTAATATTAAAGAAGACTCGAGGCATTGCTCGCCTGAGGTATAGTACCTTATGATAAGTTGTAGACCACATTATCTTCCAAAGAGAGTTCTCATCTGTATTATTCGTAGCAGTCTATTTACCACCACAAAACGAAGCTGGCACTAAGACCGCTCTCAACCAATTCTATAAGGCCATAAGCAAAGAAGGAAATGCTCACCCAGAAGTGGCGCTCCTAGTGGCCGGGGACTTTAATGCAGCAAAACTAAATCAGTTTTACCAAATTTGTCCAAAATTCTAGATCACCTTTACTCCACACACAGAGATGCATACAAAGCTCTCCCCCACCTTCCATTTGGCAAATCTGACCATAATTATATCCTCCTGATTCCTGCTTACAAGCAAAAACTAAAGCAGGAAGTACCAGTGACTCGCTCAATACAGAAATGGTCACATGACATGGATGTTACACTACAGGACTGTTTTGCTAGCAATGGCATTGAGGAATACACCACCTCAATCATCGGCTTAACCTCTTGAGCTTATGGCTGAATACTGCCCCCTTTGGAGGAAGTGCGTGCCCATAGTAAACTGAAAATATTTTTTTCCAAAATTGATAATATATGCATATAATAATTATTATTGAATAGAAAACACTCTAAAGTTTCTAAAACCGTTTAAATTATGTCTGTATGTAAAGCAGAACTCTCAGGGCAGCCTTTCTCCCAAACTCTCTCTTGTCAAGAGAAAAGTTGGGTCAACTTTGACGTCATCGCCCCCACCCTTCCCAGGCAGCTACCGATCTGGGAACAGTATGTATTTGTTCAGCGCGATGTCTGCTTTCAATTGGCACGTTCATTGTTTGAATTTCGCGCTCCCTCATCCTTTGGCGGGCGAAAATGCCCGGTTCACTCTCACATACATGCACTCTATTGCGCGCGGCCGATTTGGAGAACGTTCTTTTCCAATAGACACCAGTTGAAGCCGGTTCGTTTGTTTGCGATTATCATTGTTTTACATGATAAAAACATCATTTTGCTCGATTCTGCACTTAGTTTGACCAGTTTAGTCGACATATAATATGTAATTTTGAAGTTTGATTGCGCAAGAGTGCGGGACCAGAAGGAGCAGAAGTTATTTTGGGTGCATTTCAGCTGAAGCTGTTAGCATATGCTAATACAAAGACGCACAACTTGAAACCAAACGATGTATTGGGTAAGTATGACTCCTTCTACGTCTTCTGATCGAAGAACATCAAAGGTAAGGGAATATTTATGTGGTTATTTTGGGTTTCTGTGGACTCCAAACGTAGAGGAGACACTGCTAATATCTGAGCGCCGACTCATAGCATAGACTAGTGAACGAATTCTGTAACGTTAAAAATAAATGTAACACAGCGGTTGTATTAAGAAGAAGTGTATCTTTGTAACTATATGTAGAACATGTATATTTAGTCATGTTTATTGCTTGTTATCTGACGTTATCTGTCCGAGCTATCATAATTTCTCCGGACATTTTGAGTAGCATTTTTGAAATGTCGTCATTGTAAACAGAGATTTATGGATATTAATGGCATATTATTGAAAAAAAAAAATGTACTGTGTAACATGTAATATTACTGTCATCTGATGAAGATTTTCAAAAGGTTAGTGAATTATTTATTTTTTAATCCTACTTTTAAATTTTATATTTTCTGGGACAAAATGGCCGCCGCTTGCCTTTTGTTTCGGTGGTGGTCTAATATAAATGTGTGCTATGTTTTCGCCGTAAAACATTTTAGAAATCTGACTTGCTGGGTAGATGAACAAGGTGTTTATCTTTCATTTGAGCTATTGGACTTGTGTAGGTGTGGAGGTTAAATATGTCTAAGAATATTTTTTCACATTTTGCGTTATGCTAATGAGCTTGAGCCGTAGTCACGATCCCGGATCCGGGATGGGTAGCATCAAGAGGTTAATCAATAAGTGCTTTGATGATGTCGTCCCCACAGTGACCGTACGTACAGATCCCAACCAGAAGCCATGGATTACAGGCAACATCCGCATCGAGTTAAAGGCTAGAGTTGCCGCTTTCAAGGAGCGGAAGACTAATCCGGACGCTTATAAGAAATCCCGCTATGCCCTCCAACGAACCATCAAACAAGCAAAGTGTCAATACAGGATTAAGATTGAATCAAACTACACCAGCTCTGACACTCGTTGGATGTGGCAGGGCTTGAAAACTATTATGGACTACAAAGGGATACCCAGACGCGAGCCTACCAGATGAGCGAAATGCCTATTATGCTCACTTCGAGGCAAGCAACACTGAAGCATGCACGAGAGCACCAGCTGCCTAAATGATTACCGCCCCGTGGCACTCAAATCGGTAGCCATTAAGTGCTTTGAAAGGCTGGCCATGGCTCACATCAACAGCATCCTCCCGCACACCACTCCAATTCGCATACCGCCCCAACAGATCCACAGATGACACAATCTCAATCGCACACAACACTGCCCTTTCTCACCTGGACAAAAGGAACATTATGTGAGAATGCTGTTCATTGACTACAGCTCAGCGTTCAACACCATAGTGCCCACAAAGCTCATCACAAAGCTAAAGACCCTGGGACTAAACACCTCCCTCTGCAACTGGATCCTGGACTTCCTGACGGGCCACCCCGAGGTGGTAAGAGTAGGCAACACCACGTCTGCCATGCTGATCCTTAAGACTGGGGCCCCTCAGGGGTGTGTACTTAGTGCCCTCCTGTATTCCCTGTTCACCCACGACTGTGTGGCCAAACATGACTCCAACACCATCATTAAGTTTGCTGACGACACAACAGTGGTAGGCCTGATCACCGACAACGATGAGATGGCCTATAGGGAGGAGGTCAGAGAACTGTCAGTGTGGTGCCAGGACAACAACCTCTCCCTCAATGTGAGCACGACGAAGGAGCTGATCGTGGACTACAGGAAAAGGAAGGCCGAACAGGCCACCATTAACATCAACGGGGCTGGAGTGGAGCGGGTTGAGAGTTTAAGTTCCTTGGTGTCCACATCACCAACGAACTATCATGGTCCAAACACACCAAGACAGTCGTGAAGAGGGCACGACAAAACCTTTTCCCTCCTCAGGAGACTGAAAAGATTTGGCATGGTCCCCGGTTCCTCAAAAGGTTCTACAGCTACACCATCGAGAGCATCCTGACCGGTTGCATCACCACCTGGTATGGCAACTACTCGGCATCTGAGCGTAAGGCATTGGGGGATGTGTGTGTGGTAGTGTAGTGTCTGGCACCATTGTATGTCATCTCTGATGTTGCACTTATCCTGGGATAGTGTATGACCTAGAGGCTCACTCCCCTCAGTGAGCTTGTCCAGAAGTGTGGTCAAGAAGGGGTTTTACTTGAGATGGGAGTATCTGGAGTTGACAATTAATTTATGCCATTGGTCGAGTTGGTGTTTATGTTTTATGAGTACCTGGAACGAGATCAGAACCTTAGGGGCCAAACTGGACTGAACGATAAACTGAACGAATGCTATCTGGCTACGGGATACTCCTTTCTCATTTAAAAAGTCTCACCTTGTGACCCGTTCCAAACATATGTGGTTTGTTATGTAGACTAGGGGGTGGATCTTTGCTATAAAAGATCTCAGTAGCCTTCGAGTTGGTGTTTATGTTTTATGAGTACCTGGAACGAGATCAGAACCTTAGGGGCCAAACTGAACTGAACGATAAACTGAACGAATGCTATCTGGCTACGGGATACTCCTTTCTCATTTAAAAAGTCTCACCTTGTGACCCGTTCCAAACATATGTGGTTTGTTATGTAGACTAGGGGGTGGATCTTTGCTATAAAAGATCTCAGTAGCCTTTGTGTTGGCGCTCTCAACGGATCATCAGAGATGGTGATTCGTCGACCAGCCATCGCTATTGCAAAGCTCTCACTATTAAAGATTTAGTTTAAGTATAACTCTGACTTGTGTGATAAGTTTGTCTCTCCTCATTTGATAGTAAAGAAATGAACCACCAAACAATTCATAAAATCGCCACCGGACAAGTTACATTGACCCCCCCCCCCTTTTGTACACTGCTGCTACTCGCTGGTTGTTTGTTACCTACGCATAGTCACTTCACCCCCACCTACATGTACAGATTACCTCAACTAGCCTGTACTGAGAGCCTTATTGAAGCTAGTAGTTGAGTACAATTTGCTAAAGACCAAGTGGCAATAACGTTTTTGCAGATAGATTTGGACCCGTGCAAAGCGTTAAGATGGTCTGCGGTAACAATGACTGTCCATTTTATAAATTAATTAGAGAAGTGTTTTGCAAGTGCAGTTCCATTCTGATTTCACTAAAACAATTTAAGAAATTATTCATTTGCAATCGCACACTGACTCGGTACCGGTGCCCCCTGTATATAGCCTTGTTATTCTTATTCTTATTGTGTTACTTTTTATTATTACTTCTTATTTTAGTCTACTAGGTAAATATTTTCTTCTTGAACTGCAATGTTGGTTAAGGTCTTGTAAGTAAGCATTTCATGGTAAAGTCTACAGTTGTTGTATTCGGTGCATGTGACAAATAAAGTTTGATTTGATTAAGACCCTTAGACTTAGCAGGTGGAACAATATTAGCAAGCTAGTTTATCGGTTTCCTAACACTTGTACAACAGGGACTGGCTAAAAAACAACAACAACAAAAAACAGGGACTGGCTGATAGTCGGCCTGCTTGTGATACTAATACAAAAAGTCAGTCAGAAATGCAATAGATTGAGCAAGCACACACCCTGAAATACCATTGTAAACGGCAAATCCTTTTCCTGGTTACACAAAACCGGCGCCAAAAAGCATGCAGACCCACTTTACAACTAGCTACTGTAGAAGGTGGCACCTTAAAAGGAAATCCAAGACTTGTTTCTTAAAAAATCTCTCCCCTAATATAGCCAGGAGTTCGCTAGCAGGAGTTGGGTAAAACACAAACGGATATGTCAACCATGCTACTTCCAATGTACCAAAGGTAGAAATCAAGACTTTTTTTACAGCCTGGTTTAAGAATGCAAGTGCAAGTGCAATCACAACACAATTATTTTCACAAGTAATTTCTAAGTAACTACCTGGGCTGTAAAATAAAGTGTAGGCTGTAAAATAATGTGTTACCGAAAACAAAGAGTTGAAGTGAATGAAGGCAGAGGATGGGGAAGGCCTACCGTACCTCTCTACTGACCTTCTGACTCTAGGCTTCTCACTCTATCCTCCAGCAGGCTCTCTGAGCTGATAGACAACGACAATCTGGACTCTGAGTCGTCAAAGTTCTCCTGCTCCAACTCTGGCAACCTGCACGCCAGCTCCTCCCTGCACACACACACACACACACACACACACACACTATATAGTGCTGAGGCAAATGCCAAGAACTCCTATTGTACCACTAAGACAGTGTCTCTTAATATATTCCTGGGACTGCACCTTTTTGTTCTAGTCCAGCACTATAACACACCTGATTCAACTAACAAGGGCTCAGTGATCGTTTGAATCAAGTGAGTTCGTGCTGGGTTTAACAAAATTGTGCACCCCTCTGAAGGTCCAGGAATGTATTGAGGAATGCTGAGCTGTATGGTATATGTTGCATACACTGCTTACCCCTTCAAAGTAGGAGGATACATTATTGGTCAGAGTAATTAGATCAGATTGTGATGTCATGATCTGGGCAAAAAACTCCCTCCCACCTGAACAGGCTGAAATTCCAGGCATTTTTTGAAACAGCTGTTACACAAAAAGGGCATTATCATAATTTTCACTTACAGATTGCTATTTCGACCTCCCTGAAACATCTTTAAAAAAATTGAAAATCACATTTTTAACCACTGCCCCTTTAACACTGACAGCTTCTACTGAGATAGCGTTCCTCTTTAACACATCTGATTCATTGGTGATTAGTTCAGTCAGATGTGTTAGTGCTGGGTTAGAGCAAGATTTTGTACCCAATAACAGAGAACTAGGAGTCAGTCTCTTCACTCACTTCTCCTCTTTGATGGATTTGATCCTCTCGATGAGGGTCCTCTCTGACTCCATGTCTATATCCGATCGGTTAAGATCGTCCATTTGAGGTACGTCCAGCTCTGATGAAGATTTCTCTAAGATCTGCAGATATATAGTATGAGTCAATATACCAGACAAGACAACTCTTTTTGGGAACGTGGGAACCATATTTCCAAAGTGAAGTTCCCAGTGGGAATTGGTATTTGGATCACCAGGTTTACATATTCTCAGATGTATTACACACAAGAGTATACCAAACATTAGGACCACCTGCCTAATATTGAGTTGCACCCACCCCCCCTTTTGCCATCAGAACAGCCTCAATTCTTCGGGGAATGGACTCTACAAGGTGTCGAAAGTGTTCCACTGGGATGCTGTCCCATGTAGACTCCAATGCTTCCACAGAAGTTGGCTGGATGTCTTTTGGGTGGTGGACCATTCTTGATTCACACGTGAAACTGTTGAGCGTGAAAAATCCAGTAGCGCTCTAGTTGTTGACACAAACCGGTGCGCCTGGCTCCTGTTCAAAGGCACTTACATTTTTTGTATTGCCCATTAACCGTCAATGGCACACATACACAATCCATGTCTCAATTGTATCAAGGCTTAAAAATCTTTTAACTTGTCGCCTCCCCTTCAACTACACCGATTTTGAAGTGGATTTAACAAGTGACATCAATAATGGATCATAGCTTTCGCTTGGATTCAGCTGGTCAGTCTGTCATGGAAAGAGCAGGTGTCCTTAATGTTTTGTATACTCAGTGTATATCAAGATTAGAAAGTATGTTGTAAACATGTCATTGATCTAGGGTTGCAAAATTCCAGCTTTCCCCAAACTCGTTTGTTTTTCCTGGACGATTTCTCAGAAACCTGAAAACGTTTCCAGAATTTTGCAACCCAATGTGATGTCAAAGCAATGTTATGGTGGAACCAAAGTGTTCTTCCAGTGTCCTGTCTATAGTGTGGAATGGTAGCGACAGTTATTCATTGTTTTATTAGTAGGATTCCTATTAGCTGTTGCTAATGTAGTAGCTACTTTTACTGGAGTCCCACACAAAACATGACATAATACAGAACATTAATAGGTCGGAACAGCTCAAGGATAGAACTACATACATTGTAAATACAAATAACAGAAATAAAAAAAAGGTCCTGTACTAATGTAATGTACTTACAGTGTTCTGTCTCTTGAGCATCAGTTTGTTGACGGCCAGGGCCTCAGCGAACTCCAGCTCTGTGATCTCCTGCATCTTTTCATTGTACCGTCTAAACTGTTCTAAGATCAGGATCTCCACACACCTGGTGGGAGAGAAAGTAGAGGGCTTCTTACAGCAAAATACACACAAAATGCTTACTAAAGACTACATCTTAACTTGAGAGATATGCGTATGCAAAGACAACTTAAGTGCAAACATCTCATCAGTGCTTTGGGTGTACATGAAAGTGAGTTTACAGGCGTTTCTCACATTAGAATGACACTAACAATAAAATGTGTTTAAAGAAAACGCTCTAAAATAACTACATCAGCCCTCTTTGTTAACATTATTACTACTGTAGTAATGTAGTGTAGTCTCACGTGGTTATCTTGGAGATGTCCTTCATGCTAAGGAATGGGTCTGTGGTGTCAGGGGATCGCAGGATGCAGGGGGCAAACACTATGGCCAGGGAGTTAGCAGACATCCGGTTGTGCTCTTCCTCCTTTGCCACTCTAGAGGAAGGAAATATCCATCAGTCTGACACAACATCCTAATACATACTGTAACATGGTTAACCTGTCATGTGGCCTAATCAGGGACCAAAGTTTTTCCTGGTCAAGTGTGATTAGGACACACTCCGGGACCTAAGTAAAAACTCAAGGCCCAAAGCATAGCATATGAAAGCCTTTGTATGGAAGATGGTGGATTGCTACTATCAGTCAAGATGAATGTCGATGTACTGTACAGGTTATTGAGTGATGTGAAAACGAGTGATAAGTAGAAAGACCATTATACCCATAATACTGATCAATCGGTCTGCTGCTACCTACCTGACCAGGTGAAAGACCAGCCTCTCCAGCGTGTTGAAGTTAGAAGGGGGGAGGTCGTCCAGTTTCTGGTAGACCGCACGCAGCTGTTCAGATTGCTCTGGCAACTCTGCAGATGAAATGAACAGTGTCAAATACTTTGACATACTGTACTACTAAAGTACTTCAGGTGGCTAATTTAGCTTGATTGGCATGCAGGGTGGACAAAGGACTATTCCATTGAATCCAGTGTATGGGGCTAAATCTAGTGCACCACAAGTATTTGAAACTGATTTCTCTGACATTTCTTAATGAAAAAATACTTATTTAACTTCACACAACTATGACAACTCAATTTCTTCTTTTGCTACATTGTGCCCTACTGAACACAGCCCACCAGACAAACTCACCCACAGCGTGCAGGAAGTCGTTGTAGAGGCTAAAGGTAAGGAGGGGCTCAGGCAGCTCTCTGAGCCAGCGTTTCACCAGACCTGTCACCGTGTGGATGGAGTATTTCTCAAGAGTTGCCCTCTCTGGGTCTGACAACAAATACAATTGTCTTGTGTTTTTTTGTGTGGTAAGAATTGTACAAATAAATTGATGAATGTAAAAATGAAAAACAGAAACATGACTTTATGGTAAATGCTGTAACTACCAGTATACTACAATAGTGTGTGAATGTAGTGCTTTTATTGATTGACCAACAATTAGTACAGTTTAATACAGTAAAAAGGTTTTGTTGATTGTACTAAATCAAAAAGGACATTCAGGGTTAAGCTGGCGGTCTTACTGGTCTCCAGTAGCTGGTGCAGTTCCCTGGCGTGGCAGGCAGAGCCAGACTTGCGGTAGATGCCCTCTGTGTACAGGCCATTCATCTCCACATGCTCCAGCATCATCTGTACCACCATAGGGATTGGGTAGGTCTTACTGGTCAGAACACACACCTGTACCCCAAAGTGCAGATGGCCAGGTACCCCATCGTCCTAACACACAGACATAGTAAGCACACTGGATCAAACAATAGTCCTGACAAACTACTTGACAAACTGTAAAAACACTTGACCCATGTAGTGCTGCTTACCAGCCTGGCGCATCGTGTTGAGCAAGAGTTGATGATTTTGGAGAGGCATTTCTTGTGACATATCAATTTGCAAGCTAAAGGACCGAACAAGGCAGACAAGAACAGAATGGTAAGAAATGTGGAGTCTGTTCTAATGTTACAATTAGGGGTGCTGGCAGCGAAGCTCCAACAAACCTATTGTTTTGGATGGAATATCTCAATGCCCAATGCCCAATTGGTTAAAGAAAATGTATACTTTGGCAATACACGTGCAAGTGACACTTTCTTACGGCATAATTCCATATTCATGTCCCTGGTCTTTTCAATGGGCTTGACGATTATGTCATAACATTGGAATAATTTATTTCTGCCGGCTGCAGAAATGTTTGTCCATTGAATACCATTCAAAGCCTATAGAACCAACAAGCCAACAACTGCTACTCAGACATCAAAAACAGCACAAATTCCCCCATAGGTGGCGCTCTAATAAGCATTCAAAGTCCAAGGCTCAGCCCCGCTGCCCAGTTTAACGTACAACAACGAAACTATAGGAGAGGAGGAAGATTATTTAAGATACTTTTTCAGAAGATGGGCAAGGACTCTGTTGTCCTGGCATCCTCATGCTGTTGCCTAGGTAAGCACCATGGTCTTGTAGTGGATGCGAGCTTTGACTGGAAGCCAGTGGAGATTGTGGAGGACCGGGCTGACATGAGAGGACTTGGGAAGGTTGAAATCCAAAATCCTGCAGCCCGCCTGGTTAAGTTGCAGGGGTTTGATGGCACATGCGGGTAGCCCAGCCAACAGCAAGTTGCAGTAGACGGGAGAGGACAAGTCCCTTGACTAGGAACTACGCTGCTTCCTGTGTGAGTTAGGGTCTTACTCTACCAATGTTGTAGAGCATATGAACCTGCAGGAGCTAGTCACTGCTTTTGATGTTTGCAGAGAAGGAAAGGGTGTTGTCCAGGGTCACACCAAGGTTCTTTGTACTTTGGGAGGGTGACACTTTGAAGTTGTCAACTGTGAGAGGTCTTTGAGTGGGCAGAGCTTCCCCGGAAGGAAGAGCAGTTCCGTCCTGTCGAGTTTGAGGTGATGTGCCGACATCTAAGTTGAGAAGCAAGTGGAGTGTCCATGGTTAATGTTACCTGTAATCTTTTTCAGCACTTAGAAAATTTCAGGTCTGTTGAAAGCAAACTTCAACATTGTGAAAATTGTGTGGGCTGGATTTACTGTGAACAACTAGAGTCGCTCACTCCATATATCAACTCCCAGAAATGTATTGGCTAAATCACCAGAGTAGACTCGCATCAAAAACAATGGAGAAAAATGCATCCCATAACATTTTAATATGGAAATAGCTGTTTTATCATTCAACTTACAGTAGTAGCAAATGTGTGGTGTTCAATGTAGGCCTACATTCCCTGAGACATTTGAGAAAAAAAACATGCAGGGCTTGACATTAACCTGTTAATCCACTTGTCCTTCAGACAAGGTGACAATGTTGTTTGATACAAGAAACCACCATACAAAATACAATTCATTATTATTCCCATAACATTACATAGAATCAGACAAATTATGCTACCCTCTGCCTATTGGCTACTTAGTTTATTCAAGACAGACTCAAAATACAACACTGCCCCTTTAAGACATAAAAAAAGCTCTTTATCTGACTTTCTTTTCAAAGATGGCTAGAAATGTACACATTTTGTGCTCTTGTAGGAAGCAACCACTCCCTCATTGTTGACTATAAATGAGCTATAACTGGTCTAACTCACTAACTAGCAAATAATATGAATACATGTGCACAGGAGAACCTCCAGCTCTTACTTCGATCTAAAAACAAGCCTGCTCATAAGCCAGAACTCTTTTCATTGCTGCTTGCAGCTACACTACATGACCAAAAGTCGAACATCTCATTCCAAAATCATGGGCATTATAGAGTTGGTCCCCCCCTATGCTGCTCTAACAGCGTTCACTCTTCTGGAATGGCTTTCCAGAAGATGTTGGAACATTGCTGCGGGGACTTGCTTCAATTCAGCCATGAGCATTAGTGAGGTCGGGCAGTGATGATGGGCGATTAGGCCTGGCTAGCAGTTGGGGTTCCAATTCATCCCAAAGGTGTTCGATGGGGTTGAGGTCAGGGCTCTGTTCAGGCCAGTCAAGTTCTTCCACACCAATACAACACATCATTTCTGTATGGACCTTGCTTTATGGACGGGGGTATTGTCATGCTGAAACAGGAAAGGGCCTACCCTAAACTGTTGCCACAAAGGTGGAAGCACAGCATCGTCTAGAATATGATATAGCATTAAGATTTCCCTTCACTGGAACTAAGGGGCTTAAGGAACCATGAAAAACATTATTCCTCCTCCACCAAACTTTACTGTTGGCACTATGCATTCAGGCAGATAGCGTTCTTTTGGCATCAGAGATTCGTCCGTCGGACTGCCAGATGGTGAAGCGTGATTCATCACTCCAGAGGTTGCCAGTGCTCCAGCATCCAATGGCGGTGAGCTTTACACCACTCCAGCCGACGCTTGGCATGGTGATCTTAGGCTTGTTCTGCCACGGAAAACATATTTCATGAAGCTCCCAACGAACAGTTCTTGTGCTGGAATTCGGTAGTGAGTGTTGCAACCAAGGACAGACTATTGTTATGCGCTACATGCTTCAGCACCTGGCGGTCCCGTTCTGTGAGATTGGGTGTGGCCTACCACTTTGCGGCTTAGCCATTGTTGCTCCTAGATGTTTCCACTTCACAATAACAGCACTTACAGTTGACGGGGCAGCTTAGCAGGGCAGAAATTTGACGAACTGACTTCTTGGAAACATGGCATCCTATGACGGTGCCACTTTGAAAGTCACTGAGTTCTTCAGTTCTTCCATTCTACTGCCAATGTTTGTTTATGGAGATTACATGGCTGTGTGCTCGATTTTATACACGTCAGCAACAGGTGTGGTGGAAATATCCGAATTCACTAATTTGAAGGGGTGTCCACATACTTGTGTATATAGTGTATATTTCTGTTGTAATGTTCTCATCTATGTTATAAATATACACTCGCCGGCCAGTTTATTAGGTACACCACCTCGTCCACAAAAATGTATTGCTCCTACAGATTGTCAGGTGGTCGTGGCTTGCTATATAAAGCAGGCAGACAGGCATAAAGTTACTGTTTGATTAAACATTAGAATGGGCAAAACGAGTGATCTAAGCGACTGAGCAAGGTATGATCATCGTTGCCAGGAGCGCCAGATCCAGAAACGGCCGCCCACCTGGGCTTTTCACGCACGGCAGTGTCTAGGGTTTATCGAGAATGGTGCACAAACAGACATAACTGCGCAGAGAACAGTGGTGTACTGTTGTCACGGATGGGCTATTGCAGCAGACGACCACACTGGATTCCACTCCTATCAGTGGCGGCTCCAGTGGGCACGCAATCACCAAAACTTGACAATTGAGGAGTCGGAAAATATTGCCTGGTCTGACGAATGCTGTTGCGTCATTCTGATGGCAGAGTCAGGATTTGGCGTAAGCAGCATGAGTCCATGGACCAATCCTGCCTGGTGTCAACGGTACAGGCTGGTAGCGGTGGTCTTGGCACACATTAGGTCCCTTGATACCAATTCAGCAACAAACATTTCCGACACCTTGTAATCCGAAGAATTCAGGCTGTTCTGGAGGCAAAGAGGGGTGTCTGACCCAGTACGAGATGGGTGTAAATAATAAACTGGTTCTAGTTCTAGTTTTATGTTTTAAGATGGTGAACAACAGACAGTGTTATCTGTAGGCTACTCACCGCTGCACATGTAGGCCTTCTCCATGCCCCAGATGAAGGAACCACACAGGTCACAGGACTGCATGATGTTCACCTGGTACGTACTGAACATGTGATCTAGAGGGCTGTTGGGCTTGAAACAGTATAACACACATCAGATAGGGAGAATGACAGGCAACCTGAGACCTTACTTATCAAAGTTGTGTGCAACAAAAAAAATTATAAACCTTGCGTGCGCCAGTTTCCCCACAAAGGTTGGTATTTATCCATTTTGAACTTGACAGGAAAGTGTGCATATCTCCATGCAAATCTCAGACCTTGCATACGAACAACTTCTAATGGTTGACTTCTATTGGAAGCAAATATTGTTCTTTGGGGGAAATGTTGGTGTTTGATGCACAGGAATTATAATAATGGTAGGCTAATAAAAACATTACAACGTAGCCCTAATGATAAAAGATGAATTTTCCGTTGGTAAGATAATCGCATAGCAGCATGTCGCCTAATATATTTATTTTACTTTTATTATATGCAGTGTGTTCGGAAAATATTCAGACACCTTGACTTTTTCCACATTTTGTTACGTTACAGCCTTATTTTAAAATTGATTCAATATTATTTTTTACTCAGTCTACACACAATAACCCATAATGACAAATCGAAAACAGGTTTTTAGAAATTTGAGCACATTTATAAAAAAAAGATACCATATTTACATAACTATTCAGACCCTTTGTTATGAGACTTGAAATTGAGCTCAGGTGCATCCTGTTTCCATTGGTCATCCTTGAGATGTTTCTACAACTTGATTTAAATCCACCTGTGATAAATTCAATTGATTGGACATGATTTGGAAAAGCACACACCTGTCTATATAAGGTCCCATAGTTGACATTGTATGTCAGAGCAAAAACCAAGCCACGGAAGTCGAAGGAATTGTCCGTATAGCTCCGAGATAGGATTGTGTCGAGGCACAGATCTGGGGAAGGGTAACAACACATTTCTGGAGCATTGAAGGGCTCCAAGAACACAATGGCCTCCATCATTCTTAAATGGATGAAGTTTGGAACCACCAAGACTCTTCATAGAGCTGGCCGACCAGCCAGTCACTCTGACAGAGCTCCAGAGTACCTCTGCAGAGGTGGGAGAACCTTCCAGAAGGACAACCATCTCTGCATCACTCAACCAATCAGGCCTTTATGGTAGTATCAGACGGAAACCACTCACTCTTCAGTAAAAGGCACATGACAGCCCGCTTGGAGTTGCCAAAAGGCACCAAAAGGACTCTCTGACCTTGAGAAACATGATTTTCTGATCTGATAAAACCAAGTTGAACTCTATGGCTTGAATGCCAAGCGTCACATCTGGAGGAAACCTGGCCCCATCCCTGTTTTTTAGCAGCAGGACTGGGAGACTAGTCAGTATCGAGACTAGTCAGTATCGAGGGAAAGATGAATGGAGCAAAATACAGAGATAATTAATGAAAATCCATCCAGAGCCCAGACTTGAACCCGATCGAACATCTCTGGAGAGACCTAAAAAAAGCTGTGCAGAGACGCTCCCCATCCAACCTGACAGAGCTTGAAAGGATCTGCAGAGAAGGGGAGAAACTCCCCAAATACAGGTGTGCCAAGCTTGTAGCGTCATACCCAAGAAGACTTGAGGCTGTAATTGCTGCCAAAGGTGCTTCAACAAAGTACTGAGTAAAAGGTCTAAATACTTATGTAAATGAGATATTTCAGTTTTTAAAAAAAAGCTAAACTTTCTAAACCTGTTTTTGCTTCATCATTATGGGTTATTGTGTGTAGATTGAGGGGGGGGGACAATGTAATCCAAGGCTGTAAAGTAATAAAATGTGGAAAAGGTCAAGGGGTCTGAACACTTTCCGAATGCACTGTAGGCCTAAATCATACTCATATTGCAGGGCATGTCTCTCGTTTTCTGACATGATTGGTTTATTCCCGCTACACCACAAATATTAGGCTAACATTTATCCATCGCTCATTCAATAGCCAACCAATGCTTGAAAGTAAATAGACTGTTAGCAGTATGGGTAGGCTACAGTATTGCTGTGAGATAGGAGTGTGACATAATAGCCTATTTAATCTCAGAGCCTATACTAAGGCAGGAAATAGAAACACAATCATGTATTGATAAACAAAATATTGAACAATTCATATTTTTCATGGAAGTGTGGGCTGTAGGCAGCATTTACTTTTAAATTGTTCAATAGACAATCAATCTTACAGAATGCACAGCCAGTGTTTGGCACTGCAAAAGATGAAAAACATTCTGGCCACACCTGTACAGAAAAGTGATCAAATTTGCCATTGCGCTTTCTTTTAAACTGTCATGTCCCAGTTCCAACATCTCCAAATCATACAGAAAATGATTTTGTTACCATAAAAGGTGAATGGAGGGAGTTTCAGGCAGGTTGTAAACGCTTGTTCAAGAGCGTAGAAATCCGTGTTGGAAAAAGTACTCAATTGTCATAATTGAGTAAAAGTAAAAGATACCTTAATAGAAAATGACTCAAGTAAAAGTCATCCAGTAAAATACTACTTGAGTAAAAGTCTAAAAGTATTTGGTTTTACATTTACTTATGATACTTAAGTATATTTGAGCAATTAAATATACTGAAGTATCAAAAAGTAAAAGGATAAATCATTTCAAATTCCTTATAGTAAGCAAACCAGATGGCACACTTTACTTTTTTCAATTTATGGATATCTTGGGGCACACTCCAACACTCAGACGCCATTTACAAAAAAAGCATTTGTGTTTAGTGAGTCCGCAAGATCAGAGGCAGTCGATATGACCAGGGATTTTCTCTTGATAAGTGTGTGAATTGGACAATTTTCCTGTCCTGCTAAACATTCTAAATGTAATAAGTACTTTTTGGTGTCAGGGAAAATGTATGGAGTAAAAGGTAAATTATTTTCTTAAGGAATGTAGTGAAGTAAGTTGTCAAAAATATAAAAAGTAAAGTACAGATACTCATAACTACTTAAGTAGCACTTTAAAGTAACTTTACTCCACCGCTAGAAATATAGTATGGTTCTGATTTATCAATGAAAATGTGTATATGTTGCGTGCGACAGTTTGAAAAATCCCAATCATTTGTTGTGCATGCAAATCCTAGAATCTCCACATACGCCAGAATTGAGTGAGAAATCCATGCACTATTAACAAATGTGGACCCCGGACCATTAATCTGTGTTTACTTTAGACAGTGCTATTCAGAGGTTATTATCATACAATTTAACTTACACATTTGCTCTTTTTCCCTCTCATCTTTGTCTTTTTCATGGTCTGCAACACATTGAAAAGTAGACATGAAACAACTGCACCTCTTAAAATTACATACACAGCTCTTAAACTTTCAAAAGTGTATTCTGCTCACAAACAATGTAAAAAAACTGTTGCGAGTGTCTGTGAGTGCATGTGTATGTCTTTGTTGGTGTTTAATGTGCGTTTGTCGGACTCTATTCAGAACTACCTTGACTGGCCCAGCCTCCGCTCGTTTGATCTCTCCCCGTATGAAGCCATCCAGAACGGACTGGAACAGGTTGACCACTGACTGGACCTCAGTCTGCTGCTTGGCTTCGGCAAGACTGGACACCCGGTTCTGGTAGCCCTTCATCAAGCCCTTGTAGCTAATGTGGGGCTTCTGTTTGGAGAGTGCACATGGGAGAGGAGGACAGGGTTCATGAAGAGTGTGGGGGTGATTTGATGTACAGTATAGCACAACCCAAATCTTTACATCCGTCTCAGGCAGTGAACGCAAATCTATTTTAAAACCCATTTCAAGACACCCTTTTGAACATGGTTAATTACCCCCATGCATAGTTCCTTATCAAAATACCTAGAGCTCCATAAAACAATCTCTGTGTTCAAGGTGCCCAGATCAGTCCGGTGGATAGACTTGGATACTCACCGAGATGGAGTACATGCCCTTGATGGTCTCTCTGAACTGCATGGTGGCTGTGAGGAAGATGCTCTCTGTCGCTGACAGCTTCTTCGCCCTTGTACGCAGCTCATTTACCTGGAGAGATGGTGGGTAAATGAAGTTACATGGATTTTTTTTACATTAAAAAAAATTATATATATTTAACTAAGTCAGTTAAGAACAAATTCTTATTTATGGATCTCTACATGTATCATTATCTATCATTCAAAATGGCCCTGACTACGCGTTCAGATTCTCTGACCAGAACTGGTAAGTCGGGATGTTATAAAGATGCACTGCAAGAACATGCAAGTAACCAAGCACGTGAAGGAAAATGTCTATAGACGCCTATGGCACCATGTCTCAGAGTTATTAGTACACATGTGAGTGTGTCAATGAGTGAGAAAGGAAGATGGTGAATGAATGACAGGGCGATCTTTGTCAGTCAATAACTGCTCTTGAAAAACTCTGAAGACTAAAACACATCCTAATAAACCAATAGGCAATACAATACTGATTTTTTAATAAAACAATATGCAGTTGCAATAGGGCTAACTCCTAAGCCTGATGTGAATACCAGGTGAGTGAGAGACAGGTATCCCACCTGGTTCCCCAGGAACTCGTCCAGGTTTCGGAGCTCGTTGGTGTTGGTGATCTCCCGTTCCAGAGAAGCATTCCACTTCTCAGAAACTCTCGCGGCTCGGCTGATCCTGATGGAGGGGTTATGAGGCTGTCCACTGCCCTCGCTCAACAAGGGGTAGGAGTATGGAGAGATGGCTGTAGGTAAGGGAAGGATGTGTGTGTGTGCTTTTAGATAGAGGGGACATGTGGTTGAGATTATACCATTGACCACTAGATGGTAGTAAAGCGACACCTTTTTAGTGCCTTTCAAATCATATCAGTCATAGGGCCCTATTTTAACAAACCTAATGCAATGTTAAATCTAAACGGTAACGCTACAGGTCCAGTGGTGTGTGAGAAATAAAAAACTTTGCTATCACAATTATCGGTGCACTTGTTGGCGTTGGCACGAAAGGGCTGGGTTTCGATGAATAAACAAGGTGTGAGTGTGTCCAGGCTTGGCCCCTCACTGGCCAGAACGTGCTCCATGGCAAAATATGTGGTTGTTTCAGATTGTGTGTTTACAATCTTTTATATATTGCCTTGGAATCAACTCCAATTTCAATGCAAGTCTGTTATAGTTTGTTAAATGGCTTACAGAAACTAAATGTAGACCAATCCCCTCATTGCTTAACAGGTTAACTTGAACCCATTTGCAGACCATATTTTTCTAAGTAACTGTCTTCAATAGCATTCACACTGATATAGGGTCTAGGCTTACTGTATATTTCATTATGGCTGAGCTTGGACATGCCAAACAATGTCAATAAGCAAGATTAAATTCATTATTGTTACGGCCTAAATATAACTAATTCTAATCAAAACAACAACTTGTTTTAAATAGCCTATGTCACACTTACAGGCACCATTATTTCTCCCCATGGGCATATAATATTAAAAACAACACACTATGGAGGGTTTTTACGGACATCCAAAATGGACCTGCATGGCTAAAATAATGTGGGACGGCCTACAATGCATAGATAAAAAGGTTAATTTCAGCTCACTGTTTAATTCCTCTCAAACGTGATATTTTAATAAAGCTTTGGTGATTAAGATTTACTTCCAAGTGGTCATAGGAGTTAAACCCTTTATCAGCAGTCTTGACTACTTCCAGATTACATTGTGCAGACAAAAACAACCTTAATTGAGAGGAGGGGAGGCTATGCTTGGTTTTTTATCAAATAAACCTGAAAATGGGGAAAAAACATTTTTGTTTCTAAATACAAAATCTACAGGCACCAAAAGCACATTAGTCTACTCTCGTTTCATGCGCATATGGGCAGTGTGCGTCACAGCTGGATAGGCTGAGTTTTCGCTGTCAAAATTCATGCCATAGCCAACTTTGTTTAGCGCTAGAACCAGCTTTTGGTTGGCCTTAAATATCCCTATCAGCGCAGCCTGAAATTAGCACTTTGGATCATGTTTTTAAGGACACACCTCAAATATTTCCACCCTGCCCATCTGAGCGAAAGCGAGCTGATATAAGACAGGTAAATTGCCAAACCTGTAATTCAGGCTGGAAAATGCAGAGCTCCAGTTTTTACATGATGAAATTGCAAACTAATGTGCGTTTGATACTAGTGCCACCTTAACGCCAGCCTAAAATAGAGCCCTAAAGCTGGAAGGCACAGTGAGCAGTTTGCTGTAGGGGGCAGGACTACAGTACCTCCTTTTTCAGATTGTGTATTCTCATTAGTCCGCTTCCCGTACTCAGGTGGCTGAGAGTCTCTATTGGGCCATTTCTTCATAATCTTACTGAAAAAGCCAAGTCTGTGGAACACAAAATGCTAACATTTAACCATGACAAAGAACATAGTATCATCTCCATTCAATATACAGGAAAAAACAAATCAATTATGGTTTACAGCCTCCTTACTCCTCCCGCCTTTACCTCTCAGGTGTGGTTGGCTGGGATTGGCTGTAGTCTTTGATAATTGAGCTCTCATTGGTACTCCTGGCTGGGAGGCTGAACCTTCCAACATCCGTGGTAATATCTGAAGATTTCTGAAACTGAGGGAAAACAATTACTGAACATCTAAGATTGTATGACATGAGACAACCATGCTGAGGAAAAATCAGATACATCATTATTAACCGGTAACATGTGGGGAATGATTGTGCCTAGAAAGTAAGAAAATATTGAGAACAGATGTCATGCCATTTCCCCAGTGTCTGTAGGTGTAGTACTAGTGCAAATCTCCCAGGCCCAGCCACACCAGTTAGTTAGTTCCAATGATGTGTATAAACCCTAGATGACTGTTGGGAGTGATGTTTTGAAGCCAGAGCGCAGCCATTTTTCCTCCATTGTAAAAAAATATTTTTGAAGTTATAGAAATGCCTTTAATGTCTACATTCGTTTTTGAGAATCCTTAGTTGCTACATACATTTTTGGACTTATAAATTAATGATAAACCCATTGATTCTTGATGTTTTTTGTTGTTGAAGAGTATACCTTATAAATGCCTCCTTGAGCTTAGTTCAACTGTCGTACCCCATCAGAACCCAACATAAGCTTTTTTTTTCTTACTTCAATGTTTGTAAACAAGTTAAATGTAAACAAACACTGTACATCGCCAAAACATGGTTAAAAAAAATAATTACCTCAATGATCAGTCATTGCATTCATAGCATCGATCCCTCCGCTTTTTTACCAAAACAAAGGCCGGGTGGCCGCTTACTTATTGTTTTAACTGTGGATTTCTAGCGTTAAAGCATTCTTTAAAATGATCTTATGTGAAATTAACATAAAAATAAACTACAAATATATTTCAACCTTTTCCTTAAAGTATCATTTTTAGAGAGTACTAAATGCTACTGTCCCCACTACAACAAAGAAATACTTAAATACAGGTATTTTGTCCTTGAAACATTTGATTGAAATACTGTAGAATTCTATTCGTTCCTATGGAGGACCGCTCCTTCTGAGGAGTGCCAATATGGCGGCCAATGGCTTCAAAGCCACTCATTTGGCCAATACATAGCATAATAAATCAAGGGTGTATATACATCATTGGTTAGTATTACCCAGCAGGAACGCCTGTCTGCCTGCAGCCACCACACCCATAGCCGAGTTCAGTCTCTCCCCCTTCCTGCTCCCCGAAGAGTGCTCTCTTACAGTAATCTCCCACCATGGACGTCAAAGGAATGGACTGAGATAAAGGAACATGGTGGACACTCCCTCTTAACCCATGTTTAAACCTTCAGCAGCATCATGAGCCTAACCTCTGCCTGACCTATGACCTTTTTTGCTGTAGTCAATTGAGGGCAGCAATGAACATCACAGACTAAAATATTAGTTATCATTGTGTATCTTGATTGCCACAAACCTGTGTGCTATATGAGAGGCTATAGTTTGTAGAACAAAACAATTATTATCTCTCTTTACCAACAGAGAATACACACAAGGACAACTGGGGAACTAATCCCATTACTACTCCCATAACATTGAACTTGTATCAATGGGATGTGAACTGTATATGGTTTTGATGGTGTTGCCTAAACATTGTGACAAAAAAGGTCAGAAACAAGCTGCAGCAACCAGAGAGACATCCAGCCACTGTGTTTAGGTGGCAGAGGATGGTTCATGGTTGTGACTAGCTCTGTTTTCTGGGTCTTTCCCTGGCCTGAAGAAGAGAAGCCAGTATATAGAACCCGCAGAACACTGTAGAACATTGCAGACCCATCCAGCCGGGGACTGTGAGACGAGCGGAGATGAGACCCTGTCTTAACATACACAAAACCTGCAGTGCATGCACAGCAAGAGTCAGTCAGCGTGCAGTGCCAGGGCCCGTAGTAGTTTTCCATAGTCAGGCCGGTTGGTACCTGGACCTCAGGTTTGCGTGGATGGATGTGGACCTCTGGTTGGTTGGACTGGCCCATGCCACTGACCCCCGGTGAGGGGCTCATGGGTGGGAGGGGGAAGCTCCAAAACTCACTCTCCTGGGAACCCTTAAGGTTAAACATCAGCCCACTTCGGGCGTAGGCTAACCGCCGCTTGTGATTGGGCCGCTTGCGGGAGCGCACCCTGACCTATGGTGGCCAGGAAAGGTCAAGAGGCACTGGTGAGTTGAGGGACCCCTCACTGTCCAAGGTTCAGTAGGAACAAAATGGGAAAATACATTTTGAAACAGGTGGTCGCATGTAGAAAGTGGCTATCAGAAGTTTACTTTTAATCCGACTATTTCAAGATATGGCATATGAGGGTGCAGTAGGTTGGACCATTCTTTTGTCATCAGTAATTTCGGGAAAAAATGTTACCTAATTGGAAATATGATTATTTATTTTTTTACTTCATATGTTGGTGGTGCTGGAGATGATGAATATGAAGTACACATTTTTTTTAAATTTCACTTTAAAACCTGGAAATCACATGATCATTAAAGACTGTGGATGAATCAAACGCATTATTATTTAAGTATTGAAAAAACGTGGGCTACAGATAAAATAGAACAATTGGCATAAAGTATAACAAGCTCTAGAAATATCCAAATGATAAATTAGATTTTAAAAAAAATTGAGAACAAACAATATGGGTATGGATACTGCGGGAACATGTAGGTTTGGGCAAGTATGAAATCATTAATGTTTGTAATCTTTATTCGTCTTTATGTCAAAAGTTGGGAAGTCCCAGTCATCATCATGTCTAGTTTAGTGGTTCCATTTCTGTGAAATGTTAAGTCGTCTTAAACTAAACTTAAACTAAACTAAACCCCAAACAAAGAATGCTGAATTAGATTTTTTCGGTTATAAAATGTTTTCCCGCTTCGTGCCTACTGACCAGCTGAAGAGTGGGATCCATCCATGTGTGTGTCAGCAGCAGCAGGGTGTTAGGAAATACAGTAACAACATGTCATATAGCATCTTAGCTACAGCTGAAGTCGGAAGTTTACATACATTAAAACTCATTTTTCAACCACTCCACAGATTTCTTGTTAAAACTATAGTTTTGGCAAGTCAGTTAGGACATCTACTTTGTGCATGACAAGTCAGTTTTCCAACAATTGTTTACAAACAATTGTTTATTATTTCACTGAATCACAATTCCAGTGGGTCAGAAGTTTACACGAGTCCTATATCGACATAACCTGAAACGCCACTCAGCAAGGAAGATGCCACTGCTCCAAAACCGCCATAAAAAAGCCAGACTACGGTTTGCACATGGGGACAAAGATCATACTTTTTGGAGAAATGTCCTCTGGTCTGATGAAACAAAAATAGAACAGTTTGGCCATAATGACCATTGTTAAGTTTGGAGGTAAAAGGGGGAGGCTTGCAAGCAAAAGAACACCATCCCAACCGTGAAGCACGGGGGTGTCAGCATCACGTTGTGGGGGTGCTTTGCTGCAGGAGAGACTGGTGCACTTCACAAAGTAGATGGCATCATTAGGAAGGAAATGTATTTGGATATATTGAAGCAACATTTCAAGACATCAGTCAGGAAGTTAAAGCTTGGTCGCAAATGGGTCTTCCAAATGGATAATGACCCCAAGCATACTTCCAAAGTTGTGGCAAAACGGCTTAAGGACAACAAAGTCAAGGTATTGGAGTGGCCATCACAAAGCCCTGACCTCAATCCTATAGAAAATGTGTGGGCAGAACTGAAAAAGCATGTGCGAGCAAGGAGGCATACAAACCTGACTCAGTTACACCAGCACTGTCAGGATGAATGGGCCAAAATTCACCCATCTTATTGTGGGAAGATTGAGGAAGGCTACCCAAAACGTTTGACCCAAGTTGAAATTGTTTAAGGCAATGCTACCAAATACTAATTGAGTGTATGTAAATGTCTGACCCACTGGGAATGTGATGAAAGAAATAATTCTCTCTACTATAATTCTGATATTTCATTCTTAAAATAAAGTGGTGATCCTAACTGACCAAAGACAGGGAATCTTTTCCAGGATTAATGTCAGGAATTGTGAAAAACTGAGTTTAAATGTATTTGGCTAAGGTGTTTGTAAACTTCCGGCATCAACTGTACCTGTGTGTGTGATAAGTAATACAGTATGAGATCAGCACCTCAGTGACAGAGGGAGAGCTGTGATACCTAATGGTGTAATAGTAATAATTACATTACGAGAGAAGAATACCTCAATAGTACATATCTAACGTGTATGAAGGAACAATAGTAGAGTAGTAGTACCTCAGTAATGGAGGAAGAGCTGTCTGAGCCTGACCCCGAGGAGCTGAGTTTGGACACGTTGTCCAGCGAGATAGACTTCCCTCGGTTCCTGAGGTAAGAGATAGAAATATGTCAACTGTAAACTCTGTTAGAATTCAAGACATTGCTATAAGATATTGATGAAAGATAAATCAGAGAATGGGGAAAGAAACAACTTGATGTATATCTACCTAGTGATCCAAGATCATATTGAGGGGACATTGAAGGGTCTTAACAGGTATGGTTGAGAGAAACACTAAGACATGACCTAACCAGAGATGTAGAGGTAAGAAAATAGGTAGGTAAATGATATTCGCAGTGAGTAACGCTCCCTATACTTTCAATGCCTTTTTCCGCAAAAGATGAGTCAACACCGGTGCATAAATGGTGTTTACTCTCCACTTCACCACTGGACATAACATTGTGATAACATCACATAATAATATGTCATACAGCAGCAACCCCTCCATGCGTTTATCCCTGGGCCGCTGGATCTCAGGGCTGGAGTCTTCCGGATGTCTTCCCTCCCTCCTGCTCTTCCACCTCTTTGCATGCTCCTTGATATCTTCCAAGTGGGAGTAGCGCTCCAGGGTGCCTGTGTAAGGGGACAGGTTGGTGAGCGCCCCCTCTCCGTCCCTGTTAAAAAATATAATATGGATTGGATTTACAGTACCAGTCAAAAGTTGACACCTACTCATTCAAGGGTTTTTCTTTATTTTTTCTATTTTCTACATTGTAGAATAATAATGAAGACATCAAAACTATGGAATAACACATATGGAATCATGTAGTAACCAAAAAAAATTGTTAAACAAATCAAAATATATTTTAGATTCTTCAAAGTAGCCACCCTTTGCTTTGACAGCTTTGAACACTCTTGGCATTCTCTCAACCATGAGGTAAGTCACCTGGAATGCATTTAAATTAACAGGTGTGCCTTGTTAAGTTAATTTGTGGAATTCATTTCCTTCTTAATGGGTTTGAGCCAATCAGTTGTGTTGTGACAAGGTAGGGATGGTGTACAGAAGATAGCCCTATTTGGTAGAAGACCAAGTCCATATTATGGCAAGAACAGCTCAAATATGCAAAGAGAAACGACAGTCCATCATTACTTTAAGACATCAAGGTCAGTCAATCCGGTACATTTCAAGAACTTTGAAAGTTTCTTCAAGTGCAGTCGCAAAAAACCATCAAGCTCTATGATGAAACTGGCTCTCATGAGGACCGCCACAGGAAAGGAAGACCCAGAGTTACCTCGGCTGCAGAGGATAAATTCATTAGAGTTACCAGCCTCAGATTGCAGCCATATAAATGCTTCACAGAGTTCAAGTAATAGACACATCTCAACATCAACTCTCCAGAGGAGACTGCGTGAATCAGGCCTTCATGGTCGAATTGCTGCAAATAAACCACTCCCAAAGGACACCAATAAGAAGAAGAGACTTGCTTGGGCCAAGAAAAAAGAGCAATGAACATTAGACCGGTGGAAATCTGTCCTTTGGTCTGATGAGTCCAAATATGAGATTTTTTGTTCCAACTGCCGTGTCATTGTGAGACGCAGAGTAGGTGAACGGATAATCTAAGAATGTGTGGTTCCCACCGTGAAGCATGGAGGAGGTGTGATGGTGTGGGAGTGCCTAGCTGGTGACACTGTCTGATTTATTTAGAATTCAAGACACACTTAACTAGCATGGTTACCGCAGCATTCTGCAGCCATACATTATCCCATCTGGTTTGCACTTAGTGGGACTATCATTTGTTTTTCAACAGGACAATGACCCAACACACCTCCAGGCTGTGTAAGGGCTATTTGACCAAGAAGGAGAGTGATGGAGTGCCATATAGGATGACCTGGCCTCCACAATCACTCGACCTCAACCCATTTGAGATGGTTTGGGATGGGTTGGACCGCAGTGAAGGAAAAGCATCCAACAAGTGCTCAGCATATGTGGGAACTCCTTCAAGACTGTTGGCAAAGCATTCCAGGTGAAGCTGGTTGAGAGAATGCCAAGAGTGTGCAAAGATTTCACCAATACAAAAAGGTGGCTACTTTGAAGAACCTCAAATATAAAATATATTTTGATTTGTTAAAAAAAATGTTGGTTACTACATGATTCCATGTGTTATTTCACAGTTTTGATGTCTTCACTATTATTCTACAAAGTAGAACATAGTAAAATAAAGAAAAACTCAGAAAATGAGTGGGTGTCCAAATGTTTGAATGGTACCGTATATGGTGCTTTTCCACCTAACAAAACACTTTACACTGAATAATAACAGATGTATATAATATTTTTCACCGGGTGCTAAAAACACTTAATTTGCATTGAGGTGGGTGGGAGACTGGGCACTCACTTCATCCACTACCAATAGTTGATGAATAAGTTCAAAGTTCTATATCCACCTGGGGGATGCCACTGCCACCTAATCTGCCACTGCACACATCAGCTATCACAGTGGATAGGTCAGAGGTGAAGGATGGGGTGAGCGGTAGAGAGGTGAGGGATGGGAGAGAATCGTACCTGCCAGCCTTGGGGTCCAGGGGAAGGGAGAGAGGTCTGTTGAGAGGAGGTGGAGAGCCTCTACCCTCTCTCTTCTCCGATTCTGTGTTCCTTTGGGTAGCCTCCTGTCTGTTAACCTCTGGGCCTGGTTGGAGGCTCCTATTGGGGCTTGGTTCCAAACTGTGCTGCCTCCTCAGCTCCTTCTTCTCCAGGCTTCTCTGGTGCTGGGTCTGGTGCTTGGGCAAGGGCTGGTTCTGGTGCTTGGGCTGAAGCTTGGGCGGGGGCTGGGGCATGGACTGGGTCTTGGAAGGGAGCTGGGGAGGCGTGGGCTTCTCTACCTCAGCCTTTGAGCTAGAAGTAGGGTCAGATTTGTGCTGGTCAGAAAAACTCAGGGCCCTGAAGTTCAAAGTTCTATAACTTTATTGTACATTTTTAGGATATAAAAAGATGAGTCTTAGTACCTGTTTAGATCTGGTTTGTTCCTGAACAGTGTCTGCATCTTCTTGATGCTGTTCCTCTTTCTCAGGTAGTCTGTCCTCTTCTGAGAGCCTCGCCACGCTGCCTGGATCACTGTGGCCGCACGGCATCTGGTGTCCGACCGGAACGCACGCCAACATCGCTATAGGAGAAGATGAGATCAACTTTATTATCCCTGAGGGGAAATTTGGCTAGGACACAGTAGCCGCACAGCTGTAAAAATACATGAATCTTACCCTACCACACAGGGGCTTTTTATACAGTGCTCCCTGAAAAATATATTACAAGGGCTGGGATAGGTCTTGTACACATTGTTGTGATTTTAAGCAATAGTTACCAGTGGGATCATGGTTTCTGCCATATAGGTACAAACCTGTATTCTGATGGCGGCGTCTTTCTTGTAGAGGAAGTGGCTCCTGCTGAGACAGGCCCTGAACCAGCGCTGGAGGATGACGATGTGACGCATCACTTCCTTGTTCAGGGTGTCCTGGAGATGCTGCTTCTCCCTCTCCTTCAGGAACACCTGGGAGAAAAAGGACATTTAGATGGGACTACATGTTTAATATGAAGTCAAATTATGCTTTTAGTTGTTTAAGCAAGAATTACTAAATCCCTTTTCAGCTTTTCTATGGAGGCTATAATGGCTATAATGTAAAGTGTTACCTTGGTTTTCCCAATCTGGTACGTGCTCTGTCCTAGGCCCATCTCCTGCAGCAGGTTAGCTATGTCCTCTGGTGCTGTGGTGGCTTCTTTAGGCAGCAACACTTTGAACTGCTCTAGGAACTCTGTGAAGGTGAACTTGGCGTTGTAGCCAGACTTCTGGATGCGTACCGTCTCCAACATGCCTGTGTACCTCAGCTGCTGTTGCACCAGAGCATTATCAAACAGCATCTCCTTCTACAAGGAACACAAAGAGTTGCACCACTGAATGCATTAAACAGAGAAATTCTGTCATCAATACTGACTTAAGCGTCTGCTAAATCAGTGGTTTTCAAACCGTTCCTTGGGGACCCCAGACGTTCCATGTATTTGAACTATTCCAGAGCAAGCTAACCTGATTCAACTTGTCAAGTAATCATCAAGCCATTGACTCAGTGAATCAGGTGTGCTAGTTTAGGGATACAAAATTGTGATATGTCTGTCTGGGGGTCCCGGAGGAAATTTGAAAACCACTGTGCTAAATTGCCAAAATGCAAATAAATATAAGGGTTGGGGTCAATTCAGGAAGTACACAAAAAAAAATTCTGAATTGATATTTGGTTTACTTTCTTAATTTAAATGGAATTGACCCCAACCCTGGTAACTACTGTATAGTCCTAGGTATTCCCTTACGGAAAAACAACATGAATTTCACGTGATCACATTTTGAAAAACATTTTTTCACATGTGAAATTTCACGTGAAATGATGTGACCTTTTCTTTAAGGGATAGACATAGACAATCTTTATATAGTACATGTAATCCTACCTTCTCAGCATTGGAACGGATACAGCGGATGAAGAAAGGCTCTGCTTTCCCCACAGTCTCCAGCAGCTTATTGAGAGACGCCTACAGAATAACATTACAATATATCACATCAGTTAGCTGAGGTAATGCTGTTTACAGCCCCCATTAGTAATCTTTAATGGAGTTTCAATGAAATACACACAATGCTAAGACAAGCTCATTTTTCTGGTCAGCTCTCAGTGGGAGGAGGCTGGTGTGTGTGCCTGCATATGTGTGTGTTGGGAAAGCAGACCTGGAACTGAGCGCTGATGCTGGGTGGTTTCTTCCTCTGATGTGGGTGGAGCAGAGAGCGGGAGGCTCGGTCATGGAGCGTCAGGCCTACGATGTGCTTCAGGGACCGAGAGTTCATCAGATTCTGTAGGACGTACCACATCAATCATCATCACACATTGTTACACAACTACAATGACACAGTATTGTAATGTGATTATACATAGGGCCAGGAGACTGTCCTGTCTATGTGAACTGTAAAGACAGTACAGAAGTAACATAAACCAATAAAAAGACCCAAGAAATCACTTATTTGATAATGGCAACTACTAATACATTACCGTAGGAATGAGCTGCTTGTGCTTGCTGGCCTTGCTCTTCCTATGGGGAGAAAAGACAGAGATGGTGGTGACCTGGATTTTACAGGCAAGATGGATGACAATTATTATGTATTCATGGCTTGACAATGATAAAGTTGGCTAGAGCAGGCTAGCTTTCAGCATAGTTTCTTGTTGATAATGTGCAGTATGTAACATCCCATCAACAACCTGGCTCCTGCTTTTCCCTCCAGCCCACTTACTTCTTTTTCTCATAGTTGGCAAAGATGTCCTCAAACACCTCCAGAGGATTGTCATCGGACCGATCGAACGAGAAGTCCAGTAGGGAGCTGTGGCTGGAGAAAAATGTTAGTTGAATCGGATGACGCAATCTCTATTGCACTCCACACTGTCTTTTCCCACCTGGACAAAAGGAACACCTACGTGAGATTGCAGTTCACGTTCAACACCATAGTGTCCTCCAAACTCATCACTAAGCTGCTAAGAACCCTGGGACTAAACACATCCCTCTGAAAACGGATCCTGACGGGCCACCTCAGGTGGTGAGGTGTAGGCAACAACACACGCTGACCCTCAACACGGGGGCTCCCTCAGGGGTGCGTGCTCAGTTCCCTCCTATACTCCCACGACTGTGGCCACACACACGACTCCAACACCATCATTAAGTTTGCAGACAACACGAGTGGTAGGCTTGATCACTGACAACGATGAGACCGCCTATAGGAAGTAGGTCAGAGACCTGGCAGTGTGGAGCTAGGACAACATCCTCTCCCTCAACGTTGGAAGGACCAAGGAGCTCATCGTGGATTACAAGAAACAAAGGGCCGAACATGCCCCACTCACATCGACGGAGCAGTTCGAGAGCTTCAAGTTCCTCGGTGTCCACATCAATCAGAACCTATCATGGTCCAAACACACCAGCACAGTCGTGAAGGAGCCTGAAAAGATTTGGCATGAGCCATCAGATCCTCAAAAGGTTCTACAGCTGCACCATTGAAAGCATCTTGACTTGCTGCATCACCGCTTTCTATGGCAAGTGCTCATCATACGACCACAAGACACTACAGAGGGTAGCATGTACAACCCAGTACATCACTGGGGCCAACTCCCTGCCATCCAGGACCTCTATATCAGGCGGTGTCAGAGGAAGGCCCCAAAAATTGTCAAAGATTCCAGCCACTGAAGTCATAGACTGTTCTCTCTGCTACCACATGGCAAGCGGTGCAAGAATGCCAAGTCTGGGACCAAAAGGCTCCTGAACTGCTTCTACCCCAAGCCATAAGACGGTTAAACCGGTAATCAAATGGCTACTCGGACTGTTTACATTGACCCCCTTAATTATTTATTTCTACACTGACACTCCTACACACATGAAGACACACACTGTAAAGTCCACACCTGTTGTATTTGGCACATCTGACCAACAAACTTTGATTTGATGCATTTGGCTGGAACAAAAACCTGCCCCTACATCAGCACTCTGTGGATACGATAGCACACCCCTGGACTAAGGCCTTCTGTCTCTTCTCCTTCGATGAAGGTGAAACATGCTCAACTATAACGTTGCAACTGTAATGAGTGGCAGCATAGTCTCTCTCTCCTCTTACCTGGACAGTCTCTGTAGAGCCGAGCTCGGTCTCCTCTTCAGTTCCCCTATAGACTGACGGGAGGTGCGTTTCACCAGACCTGTAGAGTAAACAGACCTTGCCATGTTAGTCATCTTATCATCATCGTCGCCACCAAAGTGTAGCAAGTCATATCTCAAGAGACTCATAACCTGACCAGAAAAAAAACGAAAAACTCTTGACCAATTACAGTTATATGCTAATAAAAAGTGCACCGTTTTCTCTTGCCTGGTCAGTTCATGTAAACGTGAAATACCCTCTCTCCTAGACCTGTCCAATCAGGGTATCTAAAGTGAAGCCTACCTGGGACTGCCCGGCGGCTTCCGGCCTCGTTGAAGGCCGCTATGATGCGTATGGTGGCCCGGAGGATGCCCCATCGGAACACTGCCACCGGGTCTGACCCAATCAGCTGACGCATGAATGCCCGCTCGCTGCTACGTAGCAACGCCACAATGTCCGGACGCATGTGATCCGTGTTCTTCTTCCGGAAATCCTGATCATGATAAGGAGAAGAGGGGAAGAGGAGAGGTAGAGAGATGGAATGAGAGGATATGACGAGGGTTAGGGGTTGAGAAGGGAGAGCGAGACACAGCGAGGTAGAGAGGAAGAGGAGACGGATGGAGGAAGGAGATGCAGAGGGACACAATGAGAGGAAGAAGACAGGATAAAGAAAGGGTTGGAAGCAGGACAGTTAGCTGTGTGATGTCCTTTCGACTGACAGTGTAGACTAATAGGTTGCTCCCCTTGCCCTTTCTCTACCTTGATCTGGTATTTGACCTTCCCAGCGAAGTGTTGGATGACGAAGGCTGGTAACATCACTGTGGTGGGGACGAAGTACGGGTTGTCTTGATGCTGCTGCTTGAACTTGTTCAGCAGAGTGTCATCCGTGGCCTGAGGGAGACTAAGGTCACAAAGACTGGGTTAGGTAAAAGCAATAGAGGAAGCCAACCAGTAAGCTTCTTTTCATCTGTCCACTTCCTCTAAATCAGTGTTGACAAAGGTATAAGACAAGAAGTAACTACAGACTACTGAGATACAGCCCTTGCAAACAGGGCCAGGATATTTTCCTGACCATGTGACCTGACTAGAAACACTCTGGGCCCTAGTTTTAGGTTCAAACTCTAGGCCCTCCCAGACTTACTTGCTCTCCTCATCCAGTAGGTGGAAAAGCCCAGTGGGTTTCTGGCTGATCAGATGGATACAGCCCAGGTTGTCCGTGTAGTCTATGGTACTCCAGCTGATCCCCTCTGCCTGGTACTCCTTCTGGAATAGATAGATGGACAGATGGATGCGTGAATAAATGGGTGGATGAATGAATAAATTACTATTGATTCCCAATTAGAGATGATTTAACTTCACATGAAGGTAACCTTTTATGGGGTGAAGGGTTTATAATTCAGTAGTGGAACTGACTCCTTATCCCCCTTTCATTTCCCTTATAGAGCTCACCTGCTCCAGCTTGAAGATGTGCTGGTTGAAGTAATACTGTAGTTTCTCGTTGGCGTAGTTGATGCAGAACTGTTCAAAGCTATTCGTCTGGAAATCCTCAAAACCAAATATATCCAGGATACCTATGGACAAACACTAAAAATAATCTGAATATAAATCCCTTTTTCCTGCTTACTTAATGGGCCCTTCCCAACAATGCAGAGAAAGAAAATTGAGAAATTTGTGTGTAATAATAAAAGTAATAAAAGTAAAACGAATACTTTCTAAAGCTGCGTTGAAAGGTTGTCAAACAAATGCAGGGGCATCATTTTTTACTGGAAGTGAAAGTTACAGATGGCTTTAACACTGTAGTGAAAGGGTTAGGTTAGGGTTAGTACAGTGACAAGCTGTCTCTGGGTTAGTACAGTAACAAGCTGTCTCCGGGTTAGGGTTAGTACAGTGACAAGCTGTCTCCGGGTTAGGGTTAGTACAGTGACAAGCTGTCTCCGGGTTAGGGTTAGTACAGTGACAAGCTGTCTCTGGGTTAGGGTTAGTACAGTGACAAGATGTCTCTGGGTTAGGGTTAGTACAGTGACAAGCTGTCTCTGGGTTAGGGTTAGTACAGTGACAAGATGTCTCTGGGTTAGGGTTAGTACAGTGACAAGCTGTCTCTGGGTTAGGGTTAGTACAGTGACAAGCTGTCTCCGGGTTAGGGTTAGTACAGTGACAAGCTGTCTCCGGGTTAGGGTTAGTACAGTGACAAGCTGTCTCTGGGTTAGAGTTAGTACAGTGACAAGCTGTCTCTGGGTTAGGGTTAGTACAGTGACAAGCTGTCTCTGGGTTAGGGTTAGTACAGTGAATGGTTGTCTTACAGAGACGGCCTCCTCCATGTCTCGTCTGTTGAGCAGAGCGTGGTTGATGCGCAGGACAATCCAGTCAAACAGAGAGCTGTACAGAGACTTGGCCATGGAGTCCCGTGCTGTCACAGCCTAGGAAGGCAATAAGACAATAATTGTCACAGCCTGGGTAGGACAATAACAAGACAACAGTAGTCACAGCCTTGGTAGGACAACAACAAGACAACAGTAGTCACAGCCTTGGTAGGACAACAACAAGACAACAGTAGTCACAGCCTTGGTAGGACAACAACAAGACAACAGTAGTCACAGCCTTGGTAGGACAACAACAAGACAACAGTAGTCACAGCCTTGGTAGGACAACAACAAGACAACAGCAGTCACAGCCTGGGTAGGACAATGACAAGACAACAGCAGTCACAGCCTGGGTAGGACAACGACAAGACAATAGTAGTCATAGCCTGGGTAGGACAACGACAAGACAACAGTAGTCACAGCCTGGGTAGGTCAACGACAAGACAACAGTAGTCACAGTCTGGGTAGGACAACAAGACAACAGTAGTCACAGTCTGGGTAGGAAAACAACAAGACAACAGTAGTCACAGCCTGGGTAGGACAACGACAAGACAACATCAGTCACAGCCTGGGTAGGACAACGACAAGACAACATCAGTCACAGCCTGGGTAGGACAACGACAAGACAACAGTAGTCACAGCCTGGGTAGGACAACGACAAGACAACAGCAGTCACAGCCTGGGTAGGACAATGAAAAGACAACAATTGTTATGGCCTATAGGAGGATAACAGCAAGAAACACCACAAAAAAGGGCTGCAAAGCTAACAAAAGCCATATTAGTCCACACGTGACATGACAAGGAAAATATCCAGGTCCTGGCTATAACTACATTCTGGAGTTTTCCCTCATGTCATGTGAGGAAGAAAAAGGAAAATAAATGTAACTGGTATTAGAACCCCTACTTCTTTGAGAGTGTAGTGTAACACTAATTTGTCATTGGCTGTTGTTTGTTTCCTCTTGGTCAAAGCCTCCACCAGCAACTCCTGTTTGACCTATGAGAACAGAGCAGATTGTCAGTTAACGCTGTGTACAGGTGTTCCTCTAAGCAGGTGAGACTAAAGATATTGATTGTTTGAATGATTACACAATAAATATATTGACTGATTGATTGATTCCTTTACCTTGAGCAGGTCAGACAGGGTTGAGAGGACATCTGCTGGCCCCGCTTCCAGCGCCTGGCCGTCTTCTGATTGGGTGTATGTCACGTTGCCCAGATACAGGATGGCAGAGAGCATGGAAAATATCCTACACAGAAACGCAGGATTATTATACAATACACCAGGATTACTGATCATATCCTGCACAAGGAAACATAGGGGCACAATACACCTGGATAACAGTTTCACACACCATGAGCACCTCTCACTGGCTAGTAGTATGAGTTATGGCATCATCCTTATTTCAAGGATACAATACATATATACACGCATTATTGTTTACAATCTACCATATAATTACAATGAGAAACAGCCACAGTAGGCCACTAGATGAGCAACTAAGTTCTACTGTTCTACCTGCCACACCCCAAGGCCATGATCAGATGTCTGCTGCTGAAATGTTCCCTGCATTATTCTCCTGCTAGGACTGACAAGCTCTAACCTGCTGCGGAGTGGGAGAGAGCGGTGGAGATCTTGGAGAGCTACAGTGTTACATACAGACTGTTTTAGTTCCATCAGGTGTGACTGTGGCAGAAACTCTTCATGAAAAAGATAATATCAGGGATCATGACAGATGACAAGAGTATGGTACAGGGGATGTAAAGAGGAGAGGATAAGGTATCTGAGATATCTCTATAAACTATAGTTTGTCTCCCTCTGTCTCCTTCACTCTTTCTATCTTCGTCGCACACACTCTGTCTCGCTCGCCTGAAGAGTTAACCCTAGAAGTATCCATACGTACTGTTTCTTAGTAGAGGGCAGGAATCCAACCATCTCCATGGCCTGATGAAGCCTCTTGAACTCATGTCTGAGATCCTCAGCGTCTTCTAAATGAAAGTACTCCTGAGCAGAGTGACAGAGTATTTGAATTAAAACAAAAAATGTTAAATCTCAATACACTTATACAGAAAAAAAGAGAAAATAGAGAGACAATTGACAGAAAGTAAAGAGAAAATATGAAGACATGCTTTTCGCATCTGTATTGCTGGAGTTCAGGCTTATGGACATGGGTTACAGAGTTAATGTTTACAGTTAATTCATGGAGCTGCATCTAAAGATATTTTATTTTACAGTTATTTACATATGTAAGAGTACTTGTATTAAAAGCCATGTGATGGAGAGAACTATGTACATATTTCTGTTGTATTGGATTACGCTATTGACGCAATTACCAGAATGCCTTGCGTCAGAAATGAAGAAAAACAAGAAGGCGCCAGTTATGTACAAGTGATTATCCTGGCTTTCGCTAGCAACTATCTTTTATTGTTTTGTAGAATCTAAAGTGATAAAATGTCATGTGAACAAGTATTATTACTAAAAACAATCCTACATCTCACAACCAAAGTCCCAAAGTCCCATTAATATGATAGTTATTCTATACACAGACAGGTATTTCCCTGATGACAGATAGACGTGCACTAACACATCATAATGTAACAGTCAGAGCCACATGATAGGGCAGTTTAGACTAGAGATTAACTCTGTTTGACACTAACATGCTGACCACACCGCTGGCATCGCGTGCGAGAGTGTTGCAAAATAAATGTACACATACACGTTATCCAATCATTGCACCCACACTGCTCACGCGCCTCAACGAACTCCTGCGTGGCCAGGCGCTAAATTAGAAGGTTATATAGGTTATATTTGTGACACTCAATGCGCTGCAAGTCTGGCCTCTCCCATCTCCTCATTTGTGTGTAGGAGCATATGCCCACGTGGGTGATTGAAAGATTAACTGACATCCGCACTCCAGTCGGTTGTAGTAATGCACAGTAAAGTTGGTTGCCAACCACCATATTAAAGTCCAAATAAGTAAAAAAAGAAGCCTGTGGAAGGAGGAGATGACGAGAAAGGAATTCAGTTTACCGTTTTATCTGTGGATTAATTGTAGGAGTACCTTGTGCATTTCATTTAAAATAACAACCCAATGTTAATATCACAGGACAAATTAGCTAGCAACAGCAAGCTAGCTAGCTACATTGCCATGAATGTTTAACTCTTTTCGACCTGTCCCCAAATGAATATGGTTCAGAGTTTGTTTTGATATTTCAACCTGCGTGTCCTGATAGTGTCTGGTATGGGGGTACAAAATCAACATGTGAACGTGTGCATTCGGTTTGGTCAGCATGTAATGTTTGTCCCAAATGTCACCATATTACGTACAAAGTGCATTACTTTTGATCAGGGCCATTGGCACTATTCCATACATAGTTTGCACTACTTTTGACAAGCATCCTATGGGCCCTGTTCAAAGGTTGTGCACTACATAGGGAATAGGGTGCCATTTGGGACACATTTTAATAATAAATACAGCAATACGGTAGAGCTCTCCAGACCAGGCTTTCTATGAAAAGTTATAACTATAACTTTTCAATGAAAGCCTGGTCTGGAGAGGCTTTTTATAATTAGTAGGCTGACGCATATAGCCTACCTTTCATAATATTTCCCCTAATGTTGTGCAACGTGTTTGAGAGCGAAGTCTTGCATCTTGCTCATTTCAATATCTGTGGTGCCGCTACTGGCAACGTATATCCCCTGAGTCTACCTTTAACTTAAATAAGATTAGTTGTTCTTATCTTCATCACTGTAATGACATGCTTGAATAATATAGGACTAGAATAAGATGCAGAAGGCTTTCACTTCTCTTCACGAAGATTGATTGGTTATGGGTCTGACATGAATAAATAACTGCTATAGCCTATTGCTGTCGCACATTCTCTTCTTTCAAACTCCCAACGAGTTTGAAAGAATGTATTTAACATTCAGCAAACAAGAGCAAGCTTGCATCCCTGCTAAAAAAAATGTCCAACAAGCTATTCTAGTTATTCGAGGCCAGAGGAGAGCAGGTGTGTATTGTGCAAGAGAACATGATGACAAAGGCTATAAGTTAGAAGCGTATGCATATTAACCCATCATTCATTAGGTAAATACACTGGGTGTACGAAACATTAGGAACCCTTGCTCTTTCCATGACATAGACTGACCAGGTGAATCAAGGTGAAAGCTATTGAAGTCACTTGTTAAATCCACTTCAATCAGTGTAGATGAAGGGGAGGAGACACGTTAGAAACCTCTAAGATCGTACCCTTTTTTTCAAATTTCGCCTAAAATGACATACCCAAATCTAACTGCCTGTAGCTCAGGACCTGAAGCAAGGATATGCATATTATTGATACCATTTGAAAGGAAACACGTTGACGTTTGTGGAATTGTGAAATGAATGTAGGAGAATAATACATTAGATTTGGTAAAAGATAATACAAACAAAAAAAATATGCGTTTAAATATATATTTTTTTTATCATCTTTAAAATACAAGAGAAAAGCCATACTTTCAGTTAGGAGTCTAGGTTTAATTTAGATTTTGGCCACCAGATGGCAGAAGTGTGTGTGCAAAGTTTCAGACTGATCCAGTGAAGAATTACTTTACTGCACAATATCAAGTCTGCCAGGAGTTTGCCCAAATGTGCCGAATTGGTCAATTGATACATTTTCAAGTACATAACTATAGAGAACATACAAAAATGCTATGGTAATAAAAAATATAAGTTAACACACTCCCAGGAATGTCATACATGATGGATCATTAGCTTATACACTAACTTTCACACATCTCAATGGCCGGGCAGGGTGGGTGTGGAGCCAGAGACAGCAGTGGGATCAAACTGTAGACCCCAGTTCCTACATTTGAACAAACATTTATTTTAAAACTATGCTACATTTTATCAATTGGACCCTCAGGATGACAAATCAGAGCAAGATTACTGAATGTAAGTACATTATTTACCTTCAGATGTGAATGTATCAAACCAGTTGCCGTGATAAAAGTTGTTGTTGTGCACTCTCAAACAATAGCATGATATTTTTTCACTGTAATAGCTACAGTTAATTGGACACTGCAGAAAACTTAAATTCTTGTTAATCTTTCTGCCCATATAAGACATGTCTATGTCCCAGAAAATTGGCTGTTGTATACGACACCATTCTAGTCACTTTGGCGCACTTTAGCAACAACCGTCCCCGTTTAGGGACACCCATCCAGTAGAGGTTAAAGAATGATTTTTAAGCCTTGAGACATGGATTGTGTATGTGTGCCATTCAGAGAGTGAATGGGCAAGACAAATTATTTAAGTGCCTTTGAACAGGTTATGGTAGTGGGTGCCAGGTACATCAGTTTGTGTCGAGAACTGCAATGCTGTTGGTTTTTTCATGCTCAACAGTTTCCCATGTGTATCAAAAATGGTCCACCACCCAAAGGACATAAAGCCCACTTGACACAACTGTGGGAAGAATTGAAGTCAGCATGGGCCAGCAACCCCGTGGAACACTTTCGACACCTTGTAGAGTCCATGCCCCGATGAATTGAGGCTGTTTTGAGGGCAAATGAGGGGGTGCAACTCAATATTAGGAATGTGTGTGTTCTTACTGTTTTGTACAGTCAGTGTACAAGGCTAATACGGCATTGAATGTATTACCTGAAAGGGGTAGATAGGACATCAATCCATCTTGAACAGGATTATCTATTTTGGATGCAATTTGAATGGGATGGATGGAGAGAGAG